>NC_134012.1:66684197-66984197 GCF_047716275.1 Strix uralensis
AACCATCTAGCCTTCTATTCTATCACTAACAGCTAATTTAAGAAAATATATTAATGAAAAGGGCAAGTATAGAGCCATTCTTTTCTGCTATGTCCTCCAGGTGCCATTTTAATCAGTGAGTGATAGTCCTGTCCTCTAAATAGTCTTCTTTTTCTGAATATCTTGTGGTAATGAAGCTCATGATGTAATTATAGTAAGGTCTGTGGAAGGAGGTTAAGTGTTCTACTGGACCAAATAATACTACTGGAAAAAAAAAAAAAAGATATATTTGGCACATGAACCTCTTTTTTTTTTTTTCAAGTATAAAACAGAAACAGTATTCTTCAAAAGCTGAGAATAATTCTTTGAATTTTCACTAGACACACTAATTAGTCAGACCATCTAAGACAAAAAAAGGTACTTCATGCTCATGGGGCAGAGGAAGTGTTTTAGCATCAGGAGAGGTGATAGGATGATTATGTCTAATGGTTAAGAAAAATAATAATGTGCAATACAACAAATACCTGTTCAGAATCTATGACTTTCACTGTTTGACAGTTAAGGACTTTAATTGCTTGGCTTGTGCTTTGAAGGTGTTTAGTGATCTCTCATTTGAGGATCCAAACCGAAAGTTTACAGAGTGACCACCTTGTGAAAAATATGATCCTACTGAAAGAGGATGTTTTAATCTTCTGCTGATTGTCTCCAAGCTCTGCATGGCAAGTGATGGTTAATCAGTTCAAAATTTGCAAGAGGTGACTTTGAATACTAATACCTACTATTGCAAACACATGATAAAGAGACCTTGACAGTTTGTTGTATGAGGTGTCATGCTGCAGTGGCTCTGGGGATGTGCTGGCTGAAGAGTGCTTGTCTGTTTAGTTGTTGCACACATCAAAACTGTTCCACAACTCCCAACTTTCCTCATCACCCCTCAGTTTACCTTTTCCTGCACTAGTCTATACCTTCTGGGGTGCATGACTGCAATGTCTCACAGTATTTGAAATCCAGATATTGCATGCTTCAAAACAGTGACTGCATTCTTCAGGAGACTGAGTCACACCCAGTGTGATCACCTCTGAGGCTGGATGAGAGACATCCCACTGTCCCTTCCAGGGGGAGATGTGAGCCTCTAAGTGAACCAAGAGCCTGGAATCTAAGAGCAGCAATAAATTAGCTTGAAATAACATCCAAGATATTTCATTTATTGGAGTGGCTAATGAATCAAAGGAATGGTTGAGCTAAAGCTGTGTCTGACCCTACTTGACTCAAAGTGTTTCAGCTGCATATGGATAACTGTGCTAGTCTATGGTTCACCCAGACCATATAAACTTGACACAGGATGCACTGGATGAGCTCAACCACTTGCTTGTGATAAGGGAGTTAAGTAATCATTATGGTCCTTTCTGTCACTGCTGTGACTCTACCTGCAGACAGTTGACTGTGGAAAGGGACTCGTGCTCCATAAAAAGCTTGGTCTCAGACTGGGACTTTTCTTATTGCTTGGTATTCACTAAAGCAAAAAGCCACTCATGTGAATAAGCCATGACATGCTATGGATTACTCAGCTCTACCACAAGAGCGGCAGCTTAAACTATTTACGTTTTTAAAAGATGATATATATCTCAGTTTCATTTTTTAAAACTTACGCTAATATTTGAATGCCTAATATTTAATATCCATGGTCACAAAAAAAAAAAAAAAAAGTTTGTCAGATGGAGAAGAGCCTCCTCCACAATTTTAATAAATGTTATTCATGCAAAATGTAATACTGACCTGCAGGATCATTTTAAGCAAAGATTTTACTCAGTACAGCCAGTATAGCTAAGGTCCAATAATATCCAAAACATAATGCACTTCCCTTCCATGTTCATCTTGGATTTTATTAAATAATGTCTGTCACATACAAAAGAGTTAATAGAGACATCACTAATACCAATAACCTGCATTTTTCATTGCAGTAGAGTTTTATGTGTATTGCAAGGAGATGCTTTTTCTTTCAAATCTAGTAATGTCTTTCTTCATTTCCCAAAAGAAGGCATGACAGCCTCTTGTTCAGCTGCTTCTAGTACCCTTTTGGCAAGCTCCATACATTATTTTCTCTCATCAAAAGTTATGCATACTCCAAATCTTCTTTACTCTTGCAGATTTGGTACGAGGCAGATATTTTTTTTTCCTATTGATTTTCAAAATATCTTGTGCTATCATAAGCCAATCTTGGTTGATATTGAGCAATTCTTACATTAAATTACATGAAGTTTTATAAATTCTGAATTACACCTATAAATGAATTAACTGTGAAAAGTGCTAGGAGCTGGCTTAGCAAAATCCCAAACCCTTCTGTCCTAATGACACAGGCCCAAACTTTTGCTGACTGCATTATCACATGCACAGACCTGATCTGTTTGATTTGCACATGAATGCTGACATTTTTTAAGAATTACAGCATTATAAGTAGTAGTGTCTACAATTACTAACTAACCCCCTGTCTTTCTGTGCTTCTCAGTTTCCATCAAACAAATTTTTATTTTTTTATAGAGTCTTCCCCATGTGTTTGTAGTATAGACTATCCATCTGTGTGACCACGTCCCCAGAAGTGACCAGCCTCAGGAGGAAGAGATTGTGCTATTTGCTGGGAGCTAATTGAATTATTTCCTCAGCCTTGATTTGCAAAACACTTACATACCCGCTAACTTTTCTCTGAGCTCAGCACGGCTCTCAACTGAAAATTCACTGCAGAAGCCAACTCCAGCATCCATGCTATACAGCTGCCCTTAGTTACCTACTTATGCCTGCAATGGGATTACCTATAGCATACCTATGGGCTTTACACACCTGGGATAAAGTGTCCAGCAGGATGCCTGTTAGTGAATACTCCTCTCTGCCTAAAGGCAAATGCCTTATTTGATTCTCTATTTCAAGCCTGAAGAGAATCAGCTGAGCCCTCTGTGAGTGGAAAATACTGGCTTTCACAGACATTTGAGTCAGATCTATTGCAGCTGGCCACTCAAACATGCTCAGAGCTTGATGTTTTGAATGTGAGGGGCTGTAAGTTTAGTTGTTCACATTCCTCCTGATCTGGAAGGTAAACCAGACTAAAGAAAAGCAAAGTCTATGTTTTCAAATACACGTCCAAGTGGGATGATGGCACAATACTAATACTTGTTAAAGATTTTTTTTTTTTTTTTAATAAAGAACTCTGTCAACAAATATATCCTTCTTTACATCAGGCTGCAGCATTTTCTACCATATCATGATGCATTAGTTATGCATGCCTGAACTAGTGATGGTTTTATGAGAACCAGTAGAGTCATAAGTAGATCTTGAAAGATCAATTTTAGAGAAGGCTATTGCACGCATGATGTGGACAGGGAAGAGAGAGGGAGAAAAGAGGTAGATTTTTGTATAATGTAAAGGCAGCCTTGTGAGAAGCACCTTGGCTTAAGAATATGGGATTCATACCCTGGCTCTCACCACAGACCCCAGCATGACTGGGCAAGTTACTGAAGCTCTCTCTGTATTTGTAAATATAGAGTCTCTCTCACAGACACAAACCTCTGTGTGTGTGTGTGAGATATGTATCAGGACTTTAAAACATTTCTGCCAGAGTATCAGTAAGGCCGTTAGGGCAGCTGAATCTCAGGAGGCGGGAAACATTTCCTTCTCTTTTAGAGACCTGGTTCTGCTTTCTATAGGAAAATCCACCACGACAATTCTGTGCTGTAGGATGAGATTTAACTATACATCACAAAACTGATTCCCATCCAAATTCTCTGGTATACAAGAATCCTGCAGTTGGCTTGTTCTGATAGCATTTTGAAATTTATGTTTTTCAAAGAGTGAAGCACAAATGCTTAAGTACAAACATGCACACCATTGCTAAAGATATGCAATATGGTATCCTATACACCCACAAATGAATGTATCCTCCAAGTGCCAGAATGGTTTTCCTGTTCCAGCACTGAAGCCCACAGTGGGCTCTGTACACCATTTCAAAGCTGTTTGAGAGTACTGGGTTTCCAGTAGCCTCCCTTTCTCAGTTGCAGCTCTGGTCAGCTTGTATGGTCCCTCCCACAGAGGACCACCAGCAGTACCATCCAGCCTATCATACAACCAAGTCAGAGGAATCATAGTCTCTACCCACGCTAATTAGAATCAACTCATTAACACAGAGGATTTCTTCTTCCTGAGACCATGGAGTGCAACATCTATTTCTGTTGTTCCTGTGACAACTTCCACAACAAGGCACTGCAAACATCTTAAAATTATTGTAACCATTTTAAGTTATTCCCCCTGAGCACAGGCTAATTAGCTGTAGTGGAGCTTTCATCTCCTCTTGTGGCAGTCTTTTTGTTACAGAGCTGCCTCAGCCTCTCTTTGATCAGTATGTCCGTTTTCCTAGGGTTGTCTTCTCAATGCAACAAGTTTGGATGTTCACAGAAATGATGCTGCTGAAACTTTCCATTGCCCTCATGGCAGGAATTTCCTCTGGCTCCATGCAGTCTACAGCATGGGATTTGTGACATACTTCTCTAATGGTTCAAAATCTAAATTTATGAATAAACCCAAGTGGAGGGGTGCATCTGAGCATGACCAGACTAGCACCAGCAATCTGATCAGCACACCTTAAGTGGCTGTTTGCTGTTACACTGGCAGTTCATAGTGAACTAAATGAGTGACTGGTCAGCAACCACATTTCAGTGGCAGTGGCAGTGGCAGCAGTGTAGTCCGGCCCATCTGTGATCACCTGATCATGCTCTTGGATACTGCTCTTAACAGCCAATTTTGCAATACTCTGAACATCTTGCAGCACCTGTTAATAGCCAGATATGAAATGTCATAATGCACACACTTCTTAACACTTATATGAAAACATGGTATAGGTCAGAACTGAATTTCATAAAGACATGATTTGATGCAAAAATTCTTCTGTGAGAATCCAACATTGAGTAACAATTTGTAAGGGCTGAGTCCATTAATACAGCTATATTTACTCTCTCTAATAAATACAAGGTGCAGGGTAAAAAAATACCACATCCATAAGCAGTTTTACAATCAAAACTAGCATGATCTAGCACCAAAGTTCAGAACAGTTCATCACTGATACTATTAAACAACTCCATTAAGGTGAATTATACATGAATTATACACCTATAGAACTAGGGCCTTTTAGCATGCAACCATAATGTGCCTTTATTGCAAGATTGCACCTTCATTGCATGTTTGCTGGACCCTACATGCCTGGGAAAATGCTCTATGGAAAACACCAACCTCTGCATGAGGCTGAGAGGATGAGGATAAGCAGACCCAGGCAACGACTTTTTGATGTGAGGTAATTTGTTCTTCACAGGATTTGGATTCACAGGAATAATGGTAAGGTATCACTACAAGATGGTTCCAACTGTGTATGCATGCCTTACACTAAGAGGTTGGCTTACTCTGAAGTTCAGAGGACTTTTTATCTAAGCAACAAAACACTTGAGTTTTGCCATAACAATAAAATTCACAACCATGCCTTAGCAACTGATTGCTGTGCAGGAAAGGCTCTGCAGCAGTTGGAAACTGGTATCCTGGGCTGGGAAAAAGAGCTCCATGGTAAACTGTGTATATCATTAGGTGAGTGTGAGAGCAGAACTGAAGGAGTGAGCTCCCAAATAGGTCTGCAAAATTTAATGGCCCATAACTATCTCAGACAATCACATACTGGATAGTCCAGTCAGATGCGCGACTGATGTGAAGAGAGGCTGTGATCAACAGAAGGTTGGCTTTAATAACTGCCATATGAGAAGGACGTTGCTTTTAGGTTTTCCATCAAAACTGGTGTCTTTTAATGTGTTGTTGTTGGATGGTTGGGGGTTTTGGGGGGAGGGGAAATTATTATTTTCCTCACTGAGTAATTGAGGGATTTTTGAAGTCTCAATGTAAAGTTCCTGGAACTTTTCTGTGGACACAGGTTGGTCTACAGACCTGAGAACAGTCATTGATACTTGGGGATCCCTTTGATTAGTAAGAAAATTGTTAAAGGATTCTTTGGTCTTTTTTCATGACCATGCCATAATATATAATGCCAAATAATTGCAATGAGATGCTATGTAGGCCAGAGAAAATGATGCTCTGAGATGAGAAAAAGCCTTCTGAAGACCTTGTCTTTTTAGTTTCCCCTGCTTTCTGCATGGTTTACAAGGTAAATTATCAACATTTGTTCCTAACAGTTGCTGCAGAAACATTTAGGATGCCTGAGAGAAAAGAACTACAAAAAATACAGAATATTGGAGGTCTCTCTTTGTATGACAGAAGATGGATTAAAATGATAAATGATGATGTACCTAATAAAGATTTTACAGATTGTGGTTTATGATATCTTGTAGCATTTCCACCCCACTGGGAGCAGCTTTTCAGACTAACAACAGCCAGTAATGACACAGCATTATAGTGGTAATAACTCACTTTCCTGTATAATCTGCAACTAATAATGGAAGTTAGTAACAGGATAAATCCATGGAACAATGGCCCTCAGCTAAACTCTTGTTAGTGAATCAAAAGGACATGAGATCTTCAACAGAGTGAAGAGAGTATGCTGCAGCAAAAGGTTCCACAACATCTTTGAACTCCCCTTTAGCCAGCAAATAACTCGTACAAGCATGTGGAGGAAGGCAACAAGCAAGGCGGACAACTGGTTAGAACAGCAAGCTGTGGAAACAACTACATGCTAATGAATTCAAGTAGAAACAACACTGAGGGGAAAGTCCTTAAACTGAAGCCATACTCAAACCATTTCACTTTTCTTCCCCTTCCCCAGAGATCAGGGTGGGGAGGGGTGGACAAGGAGAGGAGAGGTTCTCAAAGTTTAGCAAATTACTTTCTTTGTTTCTGACAAAATCTGAATAAAACGTTCAAACCTGGATACCTAAAATTAGTCTCCCAAGTCTATCTTTAGAGAATTAAGTATAAAGTCACATTTCTGTAACCTGTATCTCTGTAGGTTGACCCCTCTACTCAGCCATGCAGCATGTGATATACACAGAAATTTGAAGAGATGAGGGCTTTAGCAGATAGAGCCAGGCCTTTCAAAAGCACAGTCAAACAGCTTCCACACAATTAATGCACAAAATGAAACACTGTGTAGACTTTTGAAAAATCTATCCCCTGACACCAGGAGAGTGTCTGGCAGCCACATCTCCTAACCAAGTCCCACTGTTGAGTACCTAATTTAATGCACAATTATTCCCTGCAGGAGCTAAGCATCCTAGACAGCATAGCATTAGTTTACTTTTAGTTGTTTACACATTTCAGCTATTTTCTTGTGGGTTAACCTTCCCAGTCCTAAACTGAAAGTCTGAATGCAAACATCTATGGCACCAAAAGATCATTCCGGGGGTATTTCTAAATAGGCACTGATGAGTGTGTAGCCAGTATTGTATTTCAACTTTCTGCTTCATTTAGAGAAGTGGAAAACAAAGACAGAGCTGCACTAACTCCTGGGTTAGGCAGGTAGAGACCAGACTGACTCACGATAAAGCAGTGGGAATACTGCAAACTAGAGAGGGTCTACAGAGGGAAAGCATCGCCTCCCAATGATTGCACTAGCCAGTCCTGCTCCAATAACACCTTGCTCCCATCAGGAAGGGATCCTGTGAAGATGTTGATACATGTTTTCTGGAAAAACTGCCAGTGGGACCCTTACTAAAGGTGACTGCTGCCTTTCTCCAGGGCTTACTGTGAAAAATCTCCTCTCTTTCTGTGATGCTATCAGTTTAGAGCCCTCCCTGCCAGTGCAGGAGCTTATTACCTGCATAAATTATAAAATGAAGGGCTTAGTTATAATCACACAAAGGTACTAATATAAGGCATTTAAAGGCATGAGATTTTCCCCCAGGGCAGCAAAGGGCAAGCAGCTGGTTCTTATCAGTGACTGGAAATTACCTCAAAGTGGTATGACTTCTATACCAAAATGCTGATGATGACGGCAGCTAGGGTGAAGTTTCTGAGATGCTGGTTTTGGGTGAGTTTCCTGTGGCATGAAGGGGAACAGGTTAATGTCCAGCCAAAGGCTTGGGAGACTTTTTGCTGGATGGATGTGGGTAGCAACATGCAGGCATTTGCTGGCTGTCACTACTGTCCTGGCTTAGTCACTTTCTCATTCCTGCAAAAACAAAGGACTTACACAGCAAAATGAAAATCAGAAAACTCAGATGTAGTAAAAAAGGCTAAAATCCTGCAGATTAGGAGATGGGAATCTGTTGTGGTCTGAGAAAGAAAAGGGAGGGTAATGGCAAGTTTTAAAATGCACAGCAGGTCTAAGGAAGTCACAATGAAAACTCCCTCCTGAAGTGGAACAGACTGGAAGGTGAAAAACTTCTCTCACTGGTTTTTGACGAAGCAAATTAGCCAAATTTACAGGTTCAATTCAACAGTTGCCAGATGAAACCATAGTTGAGGCTGTTGCATCCTGTCAGACCAGAGGCAAATACCCCCTTGGCCCAACAAAACTGTGCACCTTACACACTGCTGTGTCTCTGGGATTTCCTGTAACTGCTAGCAGACTTCCAAATATCACTAGACACACAGGCTGAAATTTTCAGAAGTGCTCTTAATTCTGCAACTGTGGAGCTGGACAGCAAATCTTTGTAACTTGGAATATACCATGGCACAAACCCTCAATCGAGTTTCCTTCTTATTTCAAAGTTATGTTGCAATGTAGGAATGTGACTGCAAACTTGTGTGGGGGATCAGCAACCCTGAGAGGAACTAGTTATAATAATAAATAGATCACTCACTACCTTTCTAATTCTGACCGTTCAGTAGAGAAAACTAAAACACTGAGGGAGAAATTCTTTTGAGAAATATACTTAAAATAACTGTTTTCTCTGACTTGTTGTGAAGGGTTGTGAGACTTTAACAAAATGTCCTTACCCATGGCAAAGCAAGGACACCAAAAAGGCCCTTTCTGCAGTTTTTCTGTAAAAAGATTTGCTCCCTGATCACTGGCAGGGAATCTGAAAAACTCCCAACAAAATTCTCCTTAGGAGTTTCAGACCAGAATAGCAGGAAATAAAAAATTAGAGTGAAAAAAAGAAAATTTCAGAAAATATAGGATTGTTTTGGATTTTTTTTCCACAAATTCTCCCTCTGAAAAGAAACGGGCTTTCCATGAGATGACCTTCAACGTCATGGAAGAAGTGAGAAGATCTGAGTGCATGGCACAGTTTGGTGCCAGCACTGCTTCTTTCAGAAGCTCATTGTGCTCTCTAACTGCTCACAACCCCCTCCAGATCGAGTGGGGGAACACAACTCCTGCAGAAGTGCTGCCTTCATCAGTTGTGTTACAGCCACTGCCAGTCCCAGCTATATTCCTCTCTTGCATGCTGCAGAGAACGGTTTTAGTTTTCAGCCTTGTTGAGCCTGTTAAACCTCGATCACTATGAATCTAATTCCCTGATGGGCCAATCTGTAACGTACTCTGTCTCCTATTGCTGGAGCTGATCACTGCATTTGCTTAGTTGAAAAATGGGTCTCCTTGATGTTCATTTTGAAGTGATGGTACTTTGTTGGCATTGGTCATTCCAGCCTGATTTCAGTTAAGCTTCCAGGTTTTGTTTAAGAGGTTTACTCACTTGAGATCTTGGTGCAGAAGTTGGAGGAGGATAAGAAAGAATTTCATGTAATTTCTTTGTTTCTAAACCACATTCTATGCATAAAGTTTTACAAAGATTTCTGAAAACGACTATGGAAAATACAATTTCAGAATGGGATTTACTGGTCTGAAAGCAATTGCTTTAGGTTGAGAGACCTCCTGTCCTTTTTCAAGAGTCCCCATTCTTTTGACTATGAAACTCACTCCCTAACTCCCTTCTGATCAAAAGGAACATGGTCATGTATAGGGACTGTGAGGATACCGAGAAATAATAATCTTAAAATTAAAGAAAATCAGAAATTAAAAAAAAATTTTTTTCACCTCTTATATGATTATCTGTAGCACATTGTTTTCAATTTTTGCAAAACACTTCAGAAATACTGGATTGTTCCAATTTAAATTTAGACTTTTAGGAAGGGGGTTACAGTGATACATTCAAAGGTGTAACTATCTGTAGTATAACACATTCATAGAACAGAATAGAATAGAATATTCCAGTTGGAAGGGACTACCTAGGCCAACTGTGGATACTATGCTTGTGGCTGTAATTAACCAAATTCAGCTAAGTAATTCAGCTAAATAAATAATATTGAATTATTAAAGTTCTTATAGAAATTAAAGTTCTCTTAACTGACCCATCTGCAAAGTCAAAATTACTTTTAAAAATTTTGCAGCTTGTCTTGTACAAGAAGGGAGTTGGATGCTTTTTACTTTCCAGCTAGGAATCATGGACAAGGAATACCACATCTGGTGTGATTTAGGAGTTGTCAGTTACTTGCTAAAAGGAAAGTACCACATGTGCATGGTGCTTCATGTGGCACAGGACTATTTATCACAACTTCACCCTGTGAAGAATGACAGAAATGGACTGTGTCAGCACAGCATTCAAATGCTCTCACCAGGCACAGGATGCTTGCTACCAGTAGCATAATGAAAACTGTTCAAACACAGCCCTATATGTCCTGAAAATGCTCACTTCTGACCCAAACATGCAAAACTTAAGACATCTAAGAGCTAAAATGATCATACCATATGCCCTTGCTCCATGAAGGTTTCCTGCCTCCCACCATGTACATTTTCAGTAACATGTGAATGCCTGAAATAAAGCTCCAGGTACCACTGCCTTTACCACACTGCTTAGCTTTTTTTCCCTTCTTTCCTCTACCATGTTGCCTTTACTTTTCATTCTCACAGAAACACTGGCTTTACAAAAAAAAAAATCTAAGAGTGGTAATAAACATGGGTTGAAAATCTAACTCCATCCGGAATTACTGCACTGAAAAAAACAGATGTGTTTGTTATAAACACATGCCTGTCCAGCTTCTACTTTGCCTGCAGTTCGCTTTTACTCTCAATAAAAGATTCAAAGCAGAGCAGTCAGGAAAACAAACAAAAACTATCTTCCTCTTCAAGCCTGCTGCAGCCTCGGGTGCATTCACAACAGTTGTGAGGGGAGGTGTGGTGTGTGCTGCAGTTTTGGCTCTCTCTGAGAGTTGGGGTGTTGGCAGAGTACCTGCAGATGCATCTTGAAACTCAGGAAGGCACTATCTAGAGGAATAGAAAGCCCTGTTTTACTTAAAGTCCAGGGTCTCTCCTCATCAATCTCAGCCTGCTGTGGAGGGAGTCACTCCTGATGTACAACAGTGTAAGAGTGAGTAAACAAAAGGACTGTTTTGGTTTGCCCCCAGAACTTCACAGTGAGGACTGGGCATAAGGGCAGGCCATGGGGCTGTAGGAAGAGAGACACTATTCCCTTCCTTCTCTTGAGTGAGGGGCACTAAACTCATCTTGGAGGCATGTGAACAGCTGATACTACCAACATCATCAAAAAGCTGCTTCGCACCTATGCCTCACTCTCTGCTGCTTCCTTTCATATCCTGTAACCTGTTCTCGCCTGCCGTCAGAAGAGATTTTAAGTGACCTCTTTGTAAAGACCACTTTGTAAAGATCTCACCTGTCTTTTCTGGCCTTTGCTCATTGAAGTTCAATTGGTACAAAACAAGAAGATTGAAAGATCCTCTCTAAAGTGCACTAAGACAGGTTTTCCACATCCAGAAGCCAAATGACCAGTTTTCCAGTGCATAAGCAGAGCAGGGTGAACACAACTGACTCTACTATTCTTCTCATGCACTCTGGAAGAGGGATGCCACTGACTCTACTATTCTTCTCATGCACTCTGGAAGAGGGATGCCCCTACTTGTCAAATTTGCAGCACGAGAGTGTAACAGAGTGCTGTCAGCTCTCATGGCTGGGCAGTTCTGGGCAGCTCAGCAAGCTTTGAATCCAAAACTTCCATAAATCAAAAACGCAGGCCTATCATGGTTATGCCAAAGCCCCAAGCCCAGGAGATTCATTGAACCCTTACAAAGATTAACCATTAGACAGTGACAAAATCCTCACAGCACAAATTGCAATTAGTACAAGCAAATGGGACCTGTTTATCATCAAGCATCTGTTTTCAGTCTATTTTAATCACGGTACATTCAGGTTTCCAAAGAATGGAAATAGAGGGCACAGCTCTGTGCTCTGAATTTATGAACAGATGCAAACTGATGCCTGCTGGGCATGAACATGCTGGTAACCTTCTGTATTAGAGAGGGAAATGAAACCCAATACAAATGGGATTGGCAAGAAGAGAAGTGAGGTATTTCACTGCAAATGAAACATTGTGCATTCGTTGGAAAGAGAATAGAAAAAGTCTTGGGGCTTGACTCCTTGCCTCATACCAATAGGCTTAAGCCATGATAGAACCTGGCAAACTTGACTTCTCCACTTACTCCAACAAGCATTTCCATAGGGAGGGAGCTGCCTCATGCTGGTGACAGGGTGACAGAATATGTGCCCTCATTTTAAATTGAGTACTTAACATTCTGTAAAGCCTGTCTGTGGTAGCTTGTTCCTGAAGTCATAGGCTGGACTGTAGTTTACTTCCTACCTCCCTTTTCTCAGAAAGCAGTGAGTCTGCCCTGTCAGTAAAGCCTAGACCCAATTGTACAGCCAAACCTAGCCTTGACCCTTGCAGGAAGGGAAGCTTTTATCACAGTTGAAATCCATGTAGGAAACAAACGGTCCCTCGCTGCCCCAAATACAGTCTAAAGACCACATGCATGAGAGAAATCATCATATCCAGCAGGAGGTTGATCTGCTGGGTAATTATCTTATGTTTTGCAGGGGCAGGCATTACATTTTGAAGAGACTGATGGGAAGGTAGAAGTACTTCAGGCAGCCATGATAAGAGAAATCTACTTGCACTCCTGAGAATAGCCATCTTGCAGAAGCCCCCATCTTGCAGAAGCCCCCATCAGTAAAGATTGTTTGGCAATAGGCACAAGCAATGGGAAGAAAAGTAAAGACATCCTGATGGGAAACCACAGAAGGCATGGGGCTTGAGTGTCTCCTATGTGTTGAGGTGTTCCAGTAATGCCTGTGATGAACTGAAGTGGTCTAGCTATTTCACCAGTATTGTGGGCAGCAGTATAAACAATGCTTTTCTGTGGTGCTGCATTTCACAGCTAGCCTGACCACTTGTAGAAGCCTTTCCCCTCACTCAAGCCTTCCTAACACCTCTCTGGTTTGGAGTTCAATGGGTTGAGCTGAAATGTCAGCCTTTCCCTGAGCAGAGATGCTAATAGTCTCTTTCTTCTGCCACGAATCCACTGATTTACCTGAAAACTACCCCTGCAAAAGGAGGGTTTTGACTAGTTTTTCAGTCAGCTCTTGCAATTGGAGGAACGGGAGAGATGACAAAAGAGAGGAGTCAGGGAAGCGTGACTGGCAGTTGGGGCGAGCACTGAGCTTGATCTTGGATGACACTTGACCAAGATCTTGGATGACACTTGACCAAGATCTTGGATGGCTTTAGATGAGTGTGAAGATATGGATGGACAAAGATGCAAAGCTATTGAGCTTAGGTTGAATTTCAAGGCACTAGGCAGGTGTAATGGGATAACACCAGATGTTGGAGAGAACAGCTTTCACACCATCTGAACACCTGGCCTGTCCACATACAAGCAGTGCTTGTGAGAGGCCCGGTCTACTTCAGCAACACATTGACACCTTTATCTGAAGGGCTTTTACACCTCTTTTCCTCTTCTCTCTTTGCTAGATTACCTGGAGACCTAAAGATATGGTTAGCAGAGGAGGCTACTAACAGGGATGGAAGGGAGCAATAAGCCATCCTTGCAAACATCAGGGCGTAATTGGGGCTGACCATGCAGCAGGGCCATCCCAGAGAGGACTAGAAGATGGGAAGGGTGACCAGGCATGCAGAGATATAACTGACTTAATTTGGGGACAGTGCAGCCTAAAACTCGTTCTTCATTCTAACGACTGTGCCAATAGCCCTGTGTTCTCATTGGCCTTGGAAAACAGTGACAGAAAGCTCTTTGTAAATGCCTTAGCAATGGAGAGAAAACCCCCAAAACTGTAACTCATTTAAAATCACAGGAAAAAAAATTCAATTCTGCATACTGGAAATATGAAAGTAGCTGAAGTCATTACAGCAGCTTCATAACATATTGTGAATGGCATTTTTTTGTTTGTTTCTCCCTTCTGAATTTATGTCAGCTCACTGAACAAAATTTTGTCACTTGCATCAATTTTTGCCCTTGTAGGCCCTATGGACTTGGTCCTGATTTAGAACAGTGAGGAGACCTTGGCTACAACTATGGGATGGCATGGGATGATGGCTGCAGCTGGTGGCACACAATTCCCTTCACATTTCTGTAGGCTTAGTCAGCACAATGTCAGGAGTTACCCCATGACAGTGATTAATACGTGTGGGCTGGTGTAGAGAATGCCAAGCAAGAGAAGTAATGTCCTCTTACAGAAAAATACTTTCTCCCTGTTATAAGTTGAAGGATGTTAAGAATAACATATGAAAATATCCTTAATGACACTCTAGTCTGACCAGTCTAACTGTTCGTGAAGCAGTTTCATCCTTCAAAATCTTACTTAAACCAGCAACAAAAGTCCCTGTGCAGTTCACACTAACTGCCCTATGAGCACAATAGGACTTTACACATGCAAGGACCCACTCCTACAGGCAGCCCACAACACAACTGTGAATGAATAATGGTAGACAGGGAACATAAAGGGAGGGAGAAGTGTTTCCCTCCCTGAGCTACAATCCATGACTCTGTAAAAAGTTCCACAACACGTCCCATTTTATTTCACCAAATACAACCTGCTATTTTATGAGCTGTTAAATTCAATAGCTTGCTTTCTTTTCTGTTGAGCTCACATTGCCTACTGGTCCCTGACTATCTGCTATTTGGACAACTTCTGGATGTCCTTAGCATGTGTGTCACAATTTTTGGGACATTTTGTGCTCTTTCCTGTTAAGGATTCAGGGTGATAACTAAAGATGTGTTGCACCCTTCAGCTGAGTAAGCTTATTCAAAGAAATTACTGTATCTAAGAAGGAAATCAGCTGCCGGCTTGCAAGCAGTTAGCTGGTCATCTCAGTCACATCGTTCTCCTGGCTCTTCCCAAACATACTTCCTCCTCTGTTCTTTGTCTGATCCTTTGGAAACTGTCACATCCAAGTTATGTCTAGGTGGACCGTACCTACCTAGTGCAAGAGCAGAAAGAGAGCTGCAGCCAGAACAGAAATATAGTGTAAACTATGGTTTCTTACAACCTTTCAAAGTTCCTCTTCCTTATGTAAGTGAAAACTTCATGTGAAAACACTGCAGGGCAGGCAAAAATCTTCCTTTTTTGAATTCTTCATCTACAAAACTGTTAAGAGTTGTGGCAAATACTTTGGTCTGAAGTAACATAATTATAATGTGTAATTATTTCAGAGCTGAATTATATTGTAGAGAAATTATGTTCATCTTATACATGTGTTTAGATCACTCCATTTCATATTTTCTATCACCTCCTGTTTGTCCCATTCACAAAAGAAACAGTCAGATGCGATAGTACTGACTTAAAAAATACAGTAATTTGATTTAAGCACAAAGTAGGAAAAGCCAAAGGCTGCTTTAATTTGATCTAAACAACAGGTGCTTCTGTAAATCTCTGCAGTTTATGCCTTTTTCCTACACCCCAGCCAATTCCTAAGCATTCACACTCTGCATGGTTAATTAAGGACCAGTTTCTTCCTTACTGAACATCTGAATGAAACCACTGGATAAAGCTCACTTATACTTGCTAAGACCTAGTTTATAGCATTTTATCTCCATGAGCTTTTCAGAAAATTCAGATGAAGGCAAATTCTCCTTCTGTCTTCATTGCCTTTCATACCCTGCTCTTGAATTTAACCTTTTATTTTAGTTTAGCTGAATTCTGAGTGAGAGTGCCCACACCAGGATCTAATTCTGCATAATAAATGCACTTCAAAAATTAATTCAAATCTTATTTGCTGAGTGTCCGCATGTAAACAGGCTCCAGAATATCTATGAAATACAAGATAATATAATATAAACCAAAAAAAGTCCACAACAAGAAAAAGCAATTAGTGGATGTTTTTATCTTTTAAATCCATCTCCTGGAGGCAGTTGTTAAAAAAATATAAATCCCACAACCCTGAATATTTCACAGCTCTAACACACTGAAGTATTTAAAGATCAAGTTCTGCTCTTTCTGAACACCATGAGTGCCTCTCCCCTGTTCCCCCTTCTTGAGCAATAGACACACTTTGTGCTGGGACTCACCCTGCAGTGGTACTGACACTGCTGAGACTCTCCCACAGAGTGCTGGCACATGCTTTTGTCTGATCTCTGCCATTACCTCTGCCTGTCCCTCTGTCCTGGTTTAGCTAGGATAGGGTTAAGTTTCCCCAACAGTGGGGGGAAGCTCTAGCCAGGTTATTCAATACCATGCTGATGTCACCTCCTGGCACCCAAGCGCAGGAGCACAGGTGAGCGCAGGAGCACAGGTGAGCGCGTGTGTTATGCCATCTCTCTGCTCTCACTGCTGTATCGGTACATACCTTGCTCTGTTCATTGTTATTACTGTTATTGTTATTGTTACTGTTGTTGTTTGTTGTGTTGCTGTTGCTCTGTTGTATTAAACCTCTCCTTATCTCAGCCCCGGGGCTTTGTATTTCGCTCCTTTTGTGGGGGAGGGGCAGCGGCCGTGTGGTCTCAGACCCCGGCAGGGGCTAAACCACCACAGTCCCTCACCTGGAAAAGCAGACTTTGCTCTGCCATTTTAGTGTTGTAGAGAAGAAACCTGAGGGCCATAATCCAGCACTGGCATGCATCATTACCTCAGAAGATCAGCGACATTATGCCCCTGTCTTGTCACAAATTCACTCCGGAGTTGTTCAGATTCATAAAACCCTGTGTGCATTAGGAGCTTGAAACTGCAAACGAGGTGTCCAGCCATGCCTCTATCCTTAAAAGTTGTTCCACATGATGAGAGTCATCAACCCTCTGTAGCTGCTGACTTCCTGCTGCTTTCAGATCTCGGCACCAAAATTTGTGCCAGAGTGATGTTTCTGTAGCAGCTTTGATTAACTGGAACAAAACCAATCATTTGGAATTGTCAGCTGTGATGGAATGAAATGTTTTCATAGAAGGCACTGCACAATTATTTCTTGCTAAGGCTAAAATTGTGGCAAGCCACTCCTGTGGAAGATTTTCCATCCAATTTGTATTGTGACAGACATGATTAGGATGCTGACAAAATCAAGGCATCATAGTATATAAGAGCACAGAAAGGATAAGCTTTTAACTCTTGTAATAACAAAGTGAGCGGGCAGCAGTGCTGTTAGCAATATAAATTCACTTTCTAAATTTTCCCTGTGAGCTCTGGCAACAGAACTAGCAGTCATTAGAAGACTGCAGAAAGAATTTGGTATGTCTCAGGGAGTGAGCTAGTTTGCTTTCTAATGAATGGCCATAAAAAAAACCTAGTAATGTCATAGATAGCAAGAAAAAACAGAAAACATAAATTCAATTTTAATCATTAACGATCCTGATAAGATACTTATCCCCAAACCCACTGAAATGAATAGCAGCCACCCAAGCAGCCTCGGTGGACTCTGAATAGGAATTTTAAGAAACAAAATACAATAGACAAGAAATGCAGAATGCAGTATGATAGCTTGAAATTTCTTGCTTCTGTTTGACATATGAACAGTGACTAGCGTGTCAGAAAATCAGTCCGTTTTTCACATCTATGTCTGTTGGCATAAGAGAACATCTGCTATTAATTCTTCCTACAGACCCTACCTCAGGTAATACTTAAGAGCTCAGTATGCACAGCAGGAATTAATAATGCGTTCTCAGTTTAGATTCCCATTACTACAAAAAAGGAAGGTTAAAAAAACATTCAGAAGAAAAAATTTGGTGTCCATCAAAACCAAATGGGAGCTCAGCGCTTGAAAATATGCAATAGATGTGATATCACAAGTGCTTACATAATGCAACAATACTTTCTTTTTACTAAAAGAGCCCAGGAGTTTATCACAATGTCACATCAGATTCACTGGCATTTAGCCCTTGAAGACTATATACTTCCTTTCTAAACACAGGTGCAAACTTAGCTGGATTGACAGCCCCAGGACCTGACCCGTTCAATTTAGCTACACAACAGGAACAATGCTGTCAGAGTGAGACGCCTCTAGCTCTGATCCCCAGGACATCTGTGAAGAGGAAGTTTTGTCCTTCTGCCCTTGAGAGAGTTCAGTCAGTCTCAGTCTTATGGGGAGCAAGATTTCTTTACCCATTTAAGATTGCCAGCACAGCTTCCAGCCTTTGTTTCCTAAAATCCTAGCTACTCTGTGTATATTGCAGACTTCATTTTAATTTGAAATTAAAAATTCCATCACATTCATCTCCTGTACACTGCAGACTACCAGAAGACAACATTCACCTAGTGGTTTTGGAGGAGACAGCTTATTTCCAAAGAGGGAGGATACTTTCTGCAGCTTACATGCTAGACTGAGTATCAGACCATACCTCAATATCAGTACTACCAGACTGTACCTCAACGCACAGGACTTTGTCAATGATTTTACAATAAATAATATAATTAGATTATATTGTTTGGAAGGCCCCTCTGGAGGACATTGAGTCCAACCCCTGGTCAAAGCGTGACTTTCAGGTTCAGTCAGCTTGCTCCAAGCCTTGTTCAGTAAAGTTTTGGGTATCTCCAAGAATGGGGATTGTACACCCTCTCTCAGCCAGTATTCTGTCCACCTAGATAGACTATTCCTGTTTGTACAAGGCTTTGTCATTCAAAGGAGACCATCCTCAATAATAAGGTCCTAACATCATTTTAACATGCTGTGGAAATCTCCAAGGATTGCACAGCTACAATAATTTTTACACTAAGCCATGCAGGTCCAGTTTCTGACTGGGAGAGTGGGAGAGGCTACATACAAATGTATGGAAAGGAAAGGAAAAAAAAAAAGCATTGGCCAAGCATTGTGAATAGCATTGCCCAGCAGCTCACCTGCTTGGTATTACTTGGTTGCTTTTCTTGTCTGAATTTTCCCCTGAATACTCAAACGTTGTAGCCTCAAACTGTTCTTCCTAGAGAGGAAGCACAGTGGCCATTAACAGAACCACTGAAAGCAGAGCTAATCACAGTCCACCTTGAAATTTGATTAAGTGCTCTAACAACTTGAGGAAGAAAAGAAAAAAAGCCCAAAATAGAGTGCTGATCTAGATAAGTACAGGATTGATGATGAGCTGAACTAAAAGGAGGATATGATAGTGTATTGTATTTCACAGAGACTTAAGTCTCCAAAAAGTGCTTTGCAGCTCATCCTCTCACAAAACATATGGCTGTACATGTCTGAGGCTGTTGCTTTTTTCTGTTGCTGTTTTTGTCATCTAGGACCTGGTAAAATGTAATCCCTGTGTTCAGATCCACTCATTGACTGCTGAAGGCTTGCTATGATAAACCAAGCACCAGCTTGAATTCCTCCCCCTGCCCCGCCCCCCCCCCCCCCCCCCCCCCCGCCCCGGCCCGTGCTCAGCCTCCTATCTTTGGGAGATTTTAAAATCTTTTAAAATCACTTCCACCTGGCATACAGGCCCAGGTCCCTCAACTGCATGCTGCAATTTCACAATGAGTTTCTGTTGATCTCAAGACCCGTGTCCACATGTTTACTGACACATGGAACTGCTTACAGGATTGATACAGCTGCCTTAACATCTGGTTTGATGCACTGCCCAGGATATCAGCACTTCCAAGTAATAGTTTACAGAAGTGACCATCAGACTGCATGAACTGTAGGACTTAAATAAACCATCAGAAAACTAAAAGAGGGAATAAATACAGTATGACTCAAGCATTTGGGGCAAAGAAGTATGGCAAGAAGAAACAACCAATTATTTGCTTAAGAGTCACATATCAGTGAGACATTGGTCTGTGCTATAAATTTTCCATTGTTCACTGTGCAGCATAAAATCAGATTACAGCATCATTTATGATAACATCATTACAGTTACATTTACAGTTTATGAGCAAGATTTTAACAAATATATTAAAGTCTACTAATAAAAAGGTCCATCTTCATATATATACCAAAGATATATCTTTGCAGTAGTTTGCAACGGCTTTACACTACCTATCCATGAATGAGATGCTACAGATTATATAGCTCTGGTGGTCAGTCTTGAACCAGTGACAGACAGGGTTCACTCGCTCGGTCCCTCCCTGCCAGAGGGTGTCATTTGTTCTGCTGTCTTTGAAGTGGAAGGGTGAATGGAGGCTTTTTCCAGATCTCAGGCCAGACAGCTTAGGTAAAAACAGTTCACTGCGACATCTTCATCCTTCAGATTGCTGTTCCAGAGACCCAGAACTGTTTTCTCTGAGTCTTTTCACTGCCATCTCTTTTCCCTTCTGGTGTCCTCTCCATTTGCCATCAACTTTTCTCATCCCCCCCAGCTCATGCACTTGTCCACTTCTCCTTTAACCCACTATTGTCTCCCCAGCTACTTTCTCTGTGATGCTGGGCCAAAGTTTGTTGGTCCCAGAAGACTCATCAAGAAGAAAACATAGCACAGGAGTAGCTTTTAGGAACAGTGAGGAGCAGGTGTCATTTTTCATTTGTTCTGTGTAATGAATTTTTCTTTCCCCTCCTACACGCCATAAAGAGTCTCTCCCCTCAACACACATATCAGGAAAAGGGGCCACCAAGGACTGGAATCACAAGTGTTGAATAATGTTGTGTGCGTGCATAAAGAGAGAGAAAGAGCATATTATGCCATGCAAAGGCTCATCTTCCCCCACCAGGTGCTTCAGGGAGCACCAGAGAATCTAAGTGATAGCAGCTAAATTACCTCAAAACTGAAAGCAAGGTCTCTTCACCTGTCCTAAAACAGATCAGTGCTCCTACACAAATCTGAGGCTGGCAGCTCTTGTCTGCAGCTGGGAAAGCAACAATTCAATGAAGAGCCTTGTCTGTGCATGTCTTCCAGCCTCTTCTCTAGTCAGCTGAAGTGTCTTAAGCTTTCTTGGTGGCCAGTTTTCTGTGAACAGCAACCAGTTCCAAAAGCCTATTCTGTTGGTAAAATGCCCTAGCACTTGCCCTTGCACATCAGGATCCTTGTATCTTTCAGGAAAAGCTACCTTTATCTAATGCTTTTAGTTAGCATTGGAATGCACACATGAGCATTACACCATCTAACTTGCAGGCTGCTCCAGCCAGAGGGAGATAGGGGTGACAAACCTATCCTCTCCTTCTTCTGGAGGCCCTCAGCAGAGTTCTTGCACCTTCCACGTGCACATAAAACAATACCATTTCAAGGAGTCCCCCAATTGCAAATTGACTCACTGTTTGATCTGCTGTTGACGTCTGTCTGTGTTGGTGCCAGGCTGTACTGAATTGACCCTTCAGAGGTGGCCCTTCCTGACAGTAAATGGGAGAAGAGAAGGGAGGAAGAGAAAGAGAAAAGAAAGGGAAGAAAGGGGAACATTTAGATAAACTCATTGAAGAAATCTGCAGACCACTATTTTTTAACACTTCTTACCGTAAATTCCTCCCCCCTCCAACACACACACACACACATGCACACAAACACATCTCCCAGCAGAAATCTAGAAAAGCTGGCTGCCTGGAGTCCTGCCAAGGAGTCTCTTTGTCTGAGTGTGAGCCCACTGGAAATGCCTTATCCTGGGGTCATTAAAGAGGGTGGAGGGCATGCAGATCAGGCTGTGAAGCCTGAGTTAATCTTTCAGCAATTCATTAAGGACAGATGCGTACGATGGGACCTGAAAGTTAAACATAAGCATGCCCACCCTGCTGTCCTGTTCATTGACAGACATTGGATGCAGCAGAAAAAAATAACTTGGCAGCATTTCTAATTATGGATAACTTTTCCCTCAGAAAATTGCAGTCCAAATCCTCTTTGGCATTAAAGGCATGTATAACTCAGGTCAGCAAAAGCTGTGTTACTAACCTGACATGTGTCTCTTTAGCAAAGTGCACTTGTGGATTTGGTATGGAGGGAATAGTCCCTGCTGCAGAAAGTGCAGAGTTACAGGCATCAGACTGCTCTGATGTTCTTTGTTCCAGACCTGCTGCCCTGTAAATGAGGCACCAGAGTGGGACTGGCAGCCTCTCAGCCTGAAAGGACTTGAGTCCCCACATTTTAACATTCAAGGTCATGTTCACTACATTTCAAACCTAGTTCTCTTTTTGGTCTTACTGCCTTCTCATTTGCACAAGGTCTGGGTGTCAGAGCTAGCTTCTATGACCTCCAGTTACCTGCAGTGTTGATGGAGGACCCTCAGGTATGTGATATATTGTGAGCAACACAAGGAATCTGAAAGGTTCATGGAGCTTTCAATAAAAATAGGTTTTTTGCTGCTGCTACAGAGCAAACAATGAATCCATGAGCACCACAGGTACATGGCCTTGTAAACAGCATATTTTACCAGTGAGGAGGAAAGGAGCTTGGAATCTGTCCTTCAGTCCAAAGTCTTGGCTTAACTACTAAGACAACAGTGAGTGAGTCTAAATACCATTCTACAAATAAGCATTGTCTTTATTGAGCTCTTACTTCTCTTGAAATTATCTCCCTTCCTGACTTGTTCTCACAGAATTTGACTGGGCCATACATACTACTTAATAGTGAAGATGGATGATGAAACAGCATTCACATTAGTTATAGGATTTTTCAGAGAGGACATGCATAATTAATTCTTCATTTGAGAAAGCACTGCAATGCACACATGAACATTACACCGTCTAGAAATGCTCACTATACTAACTGAAGAGCAATTAATGCTAAGTTATTGCTGACAGATGCTTTCACCCATTCATATGAATGCAGAAGAATACCGTTGAAGTAATTTGTGTCTCATAAGTGCAAAAGCTGAGGAGGAATTTCAATTTTATTGTCTCTACCTTGCAGCAAAATCATCTAAATCAAGGTATAGGGCCATCCCTCCAAACTCTGACAAAGTTTTAAGATACTACTCTTGAGTTACTTTGAAGACTCCAGTCTCTTAGGGGCTTTTCTATGTGTATTTGTGCTTACATCTGCTTGCAACAGCTTTTCACTAAAAATCAGCAATAGCCCAAACACCTTCAGACTCTTCAAAATTGCCTAAGAGAATCAGTAAAAAAAGGTAATTTGGTCATGAGTTCCTGTTCTTTTGCTGTTTCATGTGTAACAGGAACACACTGATTCTCTTGCTGAGAGGAAAGTGAGGTGAGTGATGCACTGGCCTATTGTTTTTTTTTAAAGATCGCATTATATTCAGAACTACTCTTTATTCAGCACTATTTTCTTTCTTTCCAAAACAGCCTTCTCAAATCTAAAAAGCATCATGCTACCTACCTAGGCTTTCACTTCCTTCCTGTTTATCAAAGAAACCACTTCTAAGGCATTCTTGTTGTTTATAAAGATTTTCCTAGAACTTGCCCTTCTCTATTCCAAGTCCTTTTGATCTCCAGCCTCTATCTGTGCTGTTCCTCACTTTTGTTTGTACAAGAGCTTTGCTTTCTCTAATTGCATATTGGTTTAGTACTCATCCATCCAGGTTTTTTTCCCTCTCCTTTGCCTGCCTTGCGTTTGCTTCCTTACTAAGGTATTTTAACTGTCCAACATTTTTCAATAAGTCACTACTGCTTTTATTATGTCTTTATTTCTCAAAACATTGCTTTACACGTCAAAACTGAAACTTCCTGAATGCAGGGCTTCTAGAAGCCTCTCTGCCCAAATGCTGGGTTAACACATTTTGCCACCCTCTTTCTGTGAGTCTCTTGAAGGATTGCATCTTCAAAGCAAGAAATAAGAAACCAAAAGTATATTTTTAAGGTATAAAATCATGCCCTATCTTTTCAGTGCTGCTGGAAAATTATTATTTTTAGTCAGTTGTCAACACTCCTCTTTTGAGTTTGTGAATCTTTTTTTTCCTTCTTTGGGGGAAAGTGCAAACTATTTCACAAGCACTGAAGCGTTACTACATATTAAAGCATTTTTATGTGCCTAAAAAACCACTTTCAATTAAAATTGCATTTACAGTTTTGGCAATTGTCACTATTTCTTTCCTTTCTTTTAACAGTTGTCTTATTTAGAGCTTCAGCTCCTTGGAATAAATGAAAAACAGAGAACCACAAGTCAATATAAACAATGAAACGTTCAGACAAAAAAGAACAGTAGCCTTTGTGGTTGTGCATAAAAACCTGAAAACTCAATCCCTTCCTGCTCAAAAACTGAAATAGTAAAGCCCTTGAACTTACATTTATGATAGGTAATGATTTTCAAGGCAGGGTTAAGTCAAGAAGGTTAAGAGAGACCTTACTGCTGTCTTCAGCAGCCTTATGGGAGGGGAGAGCAAAGATGGAGACAGATTCCTCCCAGAGATGCACAGAGAAAGGGTGAGAGGCAGCAGGCACAAGATGCAACACAGGGCACTACCATGAGATTTAGGAAAAGCTTTTTTCCCCAGAGAGGAAGGTCCCCATTGTAGCAAAGTCTCAGAGACATCACAGGTTCTCCATTCTTGGAGTTATTCAAAGTACAGTTGTTCATGGTGTGGAGCAATCTGATCTAGCAGAACTAGTGTTGAGGAGGGAGAAGCAGAAGCAACCTCCAGAGGTCCTTCCAACCTGCATCATTTTATGATTTGTGTCACAGGCATCTAGTAATGCTAAATTTCAGTATTTACACACCACACATTCTCAAAAGAGAATAATCGCTGACAGACCCTGTGGCACCTTCAAGAGAGGTACTTCCCCTTGCCTCAAAAAAAAAAAAGTAATTAAAAATTGGTCATCCACTACATTCTCTACTTGGTTTCATATCAAGTGCCCTGTATAATGCAACCAGAGATACGGGAATGAACAGTATGTGCAAAATGCAAGATAGAATCATAGGGGAACCAAAACAGCAAAAAAGATGCTGTATTGGCAGATATAAATGCCACGAAAAAGGACATATACAGGTACAGTATCCCCCTAAAATCTCTTCCAGGGAATAGCCTTCTGCTCAAGAAACAAAGAAGTAGGAGTCTACCTACATACTTTGTCCATTTTTAAAAGATGGAAGCACAGTTTACACAGTGCTATGTGAGTATAAATCTGGCCTCTGAAAGTCAGTGCATTGCTGGGTACCCAGGAAATGTACATCCAGCAAGCTCCCTGAGCACTCTTTGACAAGACAGAATTCAGTGCTTCACCTTCAGCCTCCCAAATTTGCACCACGGCCAAGAGAGAGCAGCCAGGGAAATAACCTGTTGCGAGCAGCAAAGAGTTCCCTCCAGTACAGAAGTAAATCTCCCGCAGGAACAAACATCACCAGCTGATTTCTTCTTAAAACCAATTTCTGTTTTTTCTGCATATCAGATGAAAGAAAATGATTCACAACAATTGTCCCTGCATTTCCAATGAAGTGATGCACCTGTGTCTGAGGAGAGACAGGGGCTCCCAATACTCAAGGCCCATATTGGGGGTAAGTTTCACTAAGGGGCTGGAGAAGCAGCATCCCTCAGAGTGTTACAGCCTCACCAGCAAGAAGCCTTCAACTGCTCCAGACATCTCCAGCAACAAGGACTCATGCTGCAACCTCAGCTCTTTCTTTGAAATCATGGTAAGCAACAAGGATGAGAGCCCTCCACATGTTCGTTGGGGTTTTTTAATACATGATATTCCTCTGTAGGACCAGAATATGCTCTCAAATTATAAAGCACAGCCCTGATGTTTCAGGAAAATAGCATCATTATCTCAATAACATCTAAACAGACCCCGATTTATCTGATGTAAATCAAAGACTTTTGACATTTGGATATCTTGGTGTGGAATGTATTCAGTTGCTTACAAGAGCTGCAGAAGGAAATCTTTCTACACCTTGCTTTTTACTTAGGATACAACAAACTCAGATTTCAGCCTGTGGTCTGCCCAATGCTGAGCAGCAGAATCCTAATTGCTGACTTCCCTTCAGCTGTGGGACAAATCTCTCAAATCTTGAAAACACTGTTCCTCCTTGAGGAAGAAGAACTCTCAGTGTTTCCCAGGAAACAGGATTCTTGTTTTCCAGCTCAATTCAGGTTTTAATCTTAACTGGTTTTCCTCTTGCAACACAAGTACTGATTTAATGTCCTCTTTTCCATTTCCTGAGCTGCCACTTTCACTCAGAGGACAAACCACATCTTCTCTTGGCAGATGTTGTCAATTTCCATCACCGTGTCCCACTTCCTTTGAAATTATTACCATTCATCATCCAGTAGCATCTAGAAACCCTGGTTATGAAGGCCCCACTGGGAGTTTTATCATGATATCAGAGAGTGAGTTCACAAAAGACTGCCTTGGTTTTCTCATTTAATGTGGTGCCTAGAAAAAAGAAATATCACCTTTTTAACCTGAGGCTGTTAGTAACAGCCATATATAAATAATAAAATCCTGGTGTATGCAGATGTCCACAAAGGGGAAGAGAAAATTGCCTAAGGACTTAGTATTTGTCTGCAGGATGAGTTTTAAAAGGTTAGTAATCTGTTTCAGGCAATATTTTAGTACTGCTACAGGTTGCCTGTTTTCACAAATAGATCAAGGCAGACAGTACATAAATAAAGCAATCTATAGCTGCTTCATCCAGACACAACGAGCTCTGAGAATTAAAGGTGTGAGATGGTTTTGTTCTGCACTAAATGAAATTCCAGCACACAACATGCCACTACCATGGACTGCACCCCTCTTCCCAATGAGCCCTGTTGATCGTGGTGGCAGACACTACCTCTGCATCCCATTAACACTGCAGGAGAAGCACTAGTCATGATGACAGCTTGATGTTGACAGACTTTTGCAAATCTCAGCTGAGGAGCTAACCGTAGCTGTAGAGAGGAAGAACTGATTCTGCTCTGCTCTACCTCATAATTCCATAAGCATACAAAAGCTTTCCGAAAGGATCTTTAAAGGTCCAAATGCCCCTCTTGACATAGTGTTTTCAAAAACTCTGAAGTAATTTAGGTGCTTCTGAAGTCATTATCAGTAAATCAGGCTTTTAGAAAAATAGTAACACTATACTGCTTTTAACAGCACTACTTTTGATACAGAAAATATCAGAACTTGAAATTTGTTTCAAGGCAAATTATGAACATCTCAAAGTATTGTCAGAAATCAAAACTTCTAAAATTTGCACTGTCTGTTAAAAGAGTTTAGTCCAAGTATGCAAGTTTTCCTGCTGGTCCAGCTAAACTGTGTGGACTTCCTGCAACACCTCCTATCAGCATATATCCACTCCATATCTCTGTGGCTTTAGGCAGGATGAACTGTTAAGTGCTAGGACCATCATCTGGACAAGGAATTATAAAGAGAGGTTGGAGTGGAGGATAGTGCTTGCAACCTGCTCTAGTGACAGGGTCAGTCCAGATGACTGTGAAAGGACTTAGCAGAGGGACCATGCAGCAGGGCACTGAGAACTCCTATCTAGCCCTGTGGCTAGATAGGAGGCTAGCCGTTACGCTACCCTTTCAATCTATTCTTATCAACAAAATCCTTCATAGTCTAATGGTAGTTCTAATTATAAAGGAGGAATTTCTTCTGATAAGGAAGCAGTTTACTCACTGTAGCACTCTCAGTGCAGATGCTCCTTTAATATCTGAAAAAACTCCACTTGAAAGTCAGCAAAGCAGAATGGCTCAGCAAACACTTAAGGCTATGAACCAAAGACCACACAGACAGGCACAATTCTTGTATTTTCTAAAATTGGAGTACTCCATTTTGCAACCCTAATAATCTTCTTTTAATGTGTTTGTGTATGTAATAATTCCCCAACTCTACACCAATACAATAGCTCTCCAGTACGACTTCAGGAGCAACAGGGAGCACAGCTATAATTACAGAATCACAGAATCATCTAGGTTGGAAAAGACCTTGAAGATCATCTAGTCCAACCATTGACCTAACACTGACATTTCCCAACTACACCATATCCCTAAGCGCTATGTCAACGCGACTCTTAAACACCTCCAAGGATGGGGAATCCACCACTGCCCCAGGCAGCCCATTCCAACGCCTAACAACCCGTTCTGTAAAGAAATGCTTCCTCATATCCAGTCTACACCTTTGCAGGCGCAGCTTGAGGCCATTCCCTCTTGTCCTATCGCTTGTTACTTGGTTAAAGAGACTCATCCCCAGCTCTCTGCAACCTCCTTTCAGGTAGCTGTAGAGGGCAATGAGGTCTCCCCTCAGCCTCCTCTTCTCCAGGCTAAACAACCCCAGTTCCCTCAGCCGCTCCTCGTACGACATGTGCTTCAGACCCTTCACCAGCTTCGTTGCCCTTCTCTGGACACGCTCGAGCAATTCAATGTCCTTTTTGTAGTGAGGGGCCCAAAACTGAACACAGTCATTGAGGTGCGGCCTCACCAGTGCTGAGTACAGGGGTAAAATCACTTCCCTGTCCCTGCTGGCCACGCTATTGCTGATACAAGCCAGGATGCCATTGGCCTTCTTGGCCACCTGGGCACACTGCTGGCTCATGTTCAGCTGGCTGTCAATCAACACCCCCAGGTCCCTCTCTGACTGGCAGCTCTCCAGACACTCCTCCCCAAGCCTGTAGCGCTGCTGGGGGTTGTTGTGGCCAAAGTACAGCACCCGGCATTTGGCCTTCTTGAAACTCCTCCAGTTGGCCTTAGCCCATCGCTCCAGCCTGTCCAGGTCTCTCTGCAGAGCCTCCCTACCCTCGAGCAGATCAACACTCCCACCCAACTTGGTGTCATCTGCAAACCTACTGAGGGTGCACTTGATACCCTCGTCTAGATCATCAATAAATATGTTAAACAGGAGTGGCCCCAAAACCAAGCCCTGGGGAACACCCTCATGACTGGCCACCAACTGGATTTAACTCCGTTCACCACAACTCTTTGGGCCCGGCCACCCAGCCAGTTTTTTACCCAGCAAAGCGTGCGATCATCCAAGCCACGAGCAGTCAGTTTCACTAGGAGAATGTTGTGGGAAATGGTGTCAAAAGCCTTACTAAAGCCAAGGTAGACAACATCCACAGACTTTCCCTCATCCAATCAGCAGGTCGCCCTGTCGTAAAAGAAGAATTAAAACTGCTGTGAGTAGTACTGATAGTAACTAGCACTATCAATACAGGAACTGACTGACAATAAAAAAATCAAAAATGACTGAGTCTAGTGTCTAACATTTTTAAGGCAGCTCCAGACAGAAAATAATGCATTAAGTCAGAAAAACGCCCATGTCTTGGCTTTCTCTATGAAAAGTCTCTAAATCAGAGCTGGATTTTGCATGCTTTTGTTCTTTAAAGTGGCACTGGATAGAGCATTGCTGTGCCCATCTTGAAAACCAGAAATAAAATAGAAAAGTCTAAGTATTGGGAATGGGGTCCCCTTCTTGGTTCACATTAAGGAATCACTGTAAAAGATGGTTCCTGACATTTGTCAGCTGTTGCTCAGTAACAATTACTTGGTGACACCAGCAAGCCTACTTTTCTGTACATCTAATTTGGAGTGAATATGTGCATTCTAGTAACCCTGTGTGCTGTGAAAGATATCTGGATAGACTTATAGGAAATAATTCTCTGCAAGAGTTTTCTTCCTGGTATGAACTCAAAACAGGCAGAAACTCTTTCCTGAGACATTTCTGTGAGCCACCTTTGTGGAGATGCATGTACTCTAGGAAAAGCCACCTCTTCAGACTAAAGAAAGTAAAGCAGCTGAGGAAGTAAATGATACAGGTCTATGAAAATATAAGCATCACAGAGAAAATGAGCAGGAATAATTTTTTCACCATCTCTTCTTATCCAGGAATCAAGGAGCAACAAATATAGTCGTTTCAGAACAAAAGGCTGATTCTTATTCAGGCAACCTGTAGTTCAGCTTTGGAAATCCTAGCTACAAAGCACTGCAAATACTGTAAAAAAATAATTTAAAAATTCTCCAGAAGCAACTGAACAAATTCAAAAACTAAAGTCCTTGGTGGGCTTCTAAGAATAAATACCCCACCTCTGGCACAGGAGTCCCACAGCCACTACTTTCCAAAAATTTGGGCAATGCTCAGTGAAGCAACAGTATGTCCTTGCCCTGTTCTTGTAATTTATTTTATAGGAGTGCCTGTTTTGAAGACAGTACACTTGGCTTAGTGCACACTGGTGTGATCTGATATGACTATTTTTATGTGACATGCGCTCCATAACGCATAATGTGATGGCTTTTAGGATCAGGGCAAATACACTTAGTTATTTCAGAGAAGAAAGAAGTGTATGAAATGGAAATTAATAGACAGCCACCTGTTTTGGCATGGGTATTCATGTGGGCAGCCTGAGACTTCAAGGTATCCACTGTTGATAATCATATCTCATCTTCATTCTAACTTGGGGAAAGAACACAAACTCCAGAACACATAGTGTGTAATCACCAGGGGCCGTGAGAGAGGAAGACAGAATGTCCCAACTTCCTGGAGAGAGAGGAGCCAAGAAGCAGGAGGCAGCTTGCAGGAAGCTAAAAATAAACCCAGCTTATTGACATAGCCTTGTTTGCTCCATGGTCATGTGTTGGAAAGATGAGACTGATCCATTGTGTCATGAAAACAAGGTCAGCAGGCCACAGTCACTGTGTGGCTCTAATGACAAAAGAGCCAGCCTGGGGAAAAATAATCAAATAGTGGCAAAGAACACTTACACAGTCACTACTGCATGAGAGAAAATGCATTTCCTTAATGCATTTGCCATAATGTTTATTATAATTCTAGGATAGATGAACACAGTTTTTCAAAGAAACCAGTGACTGCATTGACTTTGGTGATGGGAGCAGGACAGCCTGGATTATTTGGAGCCTAGTTTGCACAAGGTGCTAAAACCACATACTCTGAAGAGTCACCCAGGCTCTTTTAAAATCTAGCTATAAGTGTGCTTGAAAACAAACCTGAACTCACAGCCCACTTGAAAAGGTGTCTTAGGCATCTCTTAAGTCTTGCTTTCCTACAGATTCCTACATCCCAACCACCATCTGTGCTTTCACAGAATCACAGAATCATCTAGTTTGGAAAAGACCTTGAAGATCATCTAGTCCAACCATTAACCTAACACTGACTGTTCCCAACTACACCATATCCCTAAGCGCTGTGTCTACCCTACTCTTAAACACCTCCGGGGATGAGGACCCCACCACCTCCCTGGGCAGCCCATTCCAACGCCTAACAACCTGTTCTGTAACAACAAAACAGCCTTTGTCTTTCAAAACAGATGTTGTCTCTGTCCTCAGACAAGCCACCATCTGTGCCCCCATAATCCCCCTGCCCCTTCTCTCCATGCCTACTCTTCCATTGCACTGAAGTGATCATGATTACTTCTATCCATCTCCCTTCTCCTTTGACTGTACAGCCAACCAATCCATGTACATTCCCACTACAAATGAACCTTCCTCTAGTGAATATAGTGGGTTGAAGCATAAGACTAATTTCTCGTCAGGTGCCCCACTCTGAAAACAGAGAAAAATCTTTGTGAAGGTGAGTAGTCATTGAGCTATATCCAGATGGTCCAATCAAGACAACATTGTGGGTCAGCCTGTCCCAAGACACAGTGTTACCATTACAGAAAGCAATCTGTACCCTTCTCTGTTAGCATGCAAACACCTTTCCTACAGCAGAGATTACTTAAATGTTTAATGAAAAGCATTGCTTTCAAACCACTCTTTAAGCTTTAACTACAATACTGAAATGCAGTATCCTCTCCGGATCTTCTTACACACATCCCTATAGCAAATAAATTCCATTTTCCTCTATTAAGGAAGTTTATAAAATTGTACCTGTTATAGTAATGTATCAGATGGAAATAAAGAATTTGAAGTTATAAGACAGCTTGGAGATGGAGACTTGAACTAGATGATTTCTAGCATAATATTTTTATGTTTCTATTTTTCCATCTGTCCATATCAGAAAATCACGCTACATATGGCTGCCAAACTCTGCAGAACCAAGTACATTCTTCCTCACATACGTTTTCTTAGCCCTTTCTCACTTTTATGTGCCTCACATAATTTGCCTGCTGTGTTTACTTGCACATATAATCAGCAAAGTCTTTATTGTTCACTACAAATAACAAAAAACCCCTCACCCTAATTCCAGCCTCTAAATTATCTAAAGATCAGATAAAACAGAACAAAGCATTCTAGCTTAATTGCTTCCTGCATGGTCAAATTAGGTTTCAGTACAAAACTGAGAAAAAAACCTGTCTTTTACACATTGGATATTGAAAAACACCACCAACTTACATATTTTTAAAAACCTTTTTGGGGTATTTTTCTCATTTTAATTGCAAACCAGTGCTAAAGAGTTCACACTTTGTGGCTGAAAACCCTCTCAGAGCAGCTGTGCAGCTTGGAGAGGTTAGCGGAGCTTTTTCAGTATCAAAATGTAGAATTCAAAACCGCAAAGTACATTTCTATCTGCAGTACAGACAGCCCAAAATACAACCCAAAGTGGGGCAAAACTGCCTAAGAACACAAGATAACTCCAGAGTTGTACCTTTTTCTCCATTGCTATCATGAGTTACATGCTGCTGAGTAGTTTGGTGAAACATTTTTTTGCTTGGCTGTAATCTGAACTGGTCTCAAAGCAGCTGTACCCTGCAAGGGGAACAGGCTACAGCAGCAGCCTCTCAACCTCACCCATTTTGGTGGAGACATTTCCAGCCCAGTTTTATACAGCTGCTTAATTTATTAAGAGTAGAGCTGAGCAGCTACCATAATGAGGAAAAAGGAAAACTACAACAGCTGGAAATGGACAAACCATTTTTTATATCGGTGGACAATCATAGCTGAGCTCTACTTACATCAGAACAACTGAGAGCTAAAAATTAAATTAGCCGCTTTCAAACTGGGACATAATCAAAGTCAATACACTAAATACAAGAGCAATCCTGGCTTGTGCAGCTCCATAAACTCTTCCCACCACAGAAGTGGAGAAACATGTGTTGCTTGGATGTTTTCCTCAGAATTTTGTACAGCTTGGGAATGTTTTTAAATGCCTTTAGACTAGTCAGAGTGTTTTAACATTGCTAGATATGAAAGGATGAAGCATGGATTAGAGCTGACAGTCAGACTTAATATTTTTAATCAGAATTACTATTATAAAAATAGCCCAGAAATCCATAAAAGAAGGATTACAGCATTTGAAATAACACAAGATATTCCCTATGATGTAGTGTCACTCATTCTCTTTTCACCTATACCAAAGCTGAGCTAATTTGAGCATGCCAAGATTATTCATATTTCACTCTGATACTTAATAGTTCATATCAGAGGAAGTGTTCACAGTTCACAAATGCTAATTAATTAAGTTCTAGAACTCTCTGAGAGATAAGAAGGCATCAGTATAAGCTTTAAGCCAACTGATATATGGAATGAGAACATAGCCCAGGAGCTCATCTTCTTGGTTCCCTACACTGACACTCAATTGGCTGCCTCTTCCAGATTTGCCAACACATGGATGGAAAAGGCCTGTTTCCTGGGATAACTCCAATCCCCCCCTAAAGACTCCCTTCACCACAACCAATCACCTCTCCCTGCCAACAGCAGAAGTTTTTTAGCTGATAGAAAGTGTAGGTTAAGCAGTGAATTGAGACCTGTGTGAACATCCCCACATAGGAGCAGGTTCAGTCTCACCAAGCATCTGCAAAGGCAGAACAGAAGCCAAGTGGGCAGATACACAAGGGCTTCTTAGCAGTCACAGTATTTAGCTGTGATTAGTGGGGGTGGGGTGTGTAGCAAATTCGCTGTCACTTGGAGTCAAAGCAAAGCCTGGATGTCTTCCCAGCAGGCTTGTTCCACGTGCACCATCGGTTGCTGGCCTGAATAAGGACAGAGAAATAATTCCTGTAGTGCTGGATTTGCTGAATGAAGTGAGGTGGGTGCGTCACTGGGGGTATTGAATGGCATAATCACAAATGTCCCTTTCTGGCTGTAGGATGGGTGCATTTAAGACACTTGGTTCTGAAGGGCAGGCAGGCATGTGAAGTAAATTGTAAGCATGCTTATTATATCTCATCACTGTTTGCTAGGCACAAAGAAGCACTTTAAAGGTTGAAATATCTAGCTGATTGGATTGAGTGTCTCAGAGCTTCAGTGATGCAGTCATGGACTGGTCTGAAATAACTCCTTCTGATCCCAGTGCTCAAATCCTCCCATGCATGGAAAGCAAGTCACTGCTGTGGTTTCTCTGCTTATTTTTTTGTCTTAGGCTAACAGAGGGTTCATTTCACTGTCTAAGCTATGAAGTCTTCCAGGACAAAGGCAGATCCAGACTGAACAGATGCCTTTGACTCAGCAGTGCTCCCTTTCCCCATAACTCTACATATCTCTTCTCTAGATGAAGGAAGCAAAGGAAGGCCTCTTCCAACACATGTTTTGTCCCCAACAATAAGCTAATACACATGCTGGGTCTGAGAGCATCTAGGTGCTGCAAGGCATGAACGCTTTGCCCTTGTCTGGGTCAGAATGTGGTTTCATTGCAAGCAGCAGGTAACCAGTGTCATGTAGGTGAAACCACTGTCTGAATAGCTTTTGACTCACAGAGTTAGTAGAAATGGCCATTTCAGTAACTTCTCTAACTCTGATATTATTATTTAGTAACCTCTAGATCATCTCTTAACTTTTCTTCTTGCCTCAGTAAAAACCAACCAAATCTAGAGCCATCTCCAAGCTTTAAATAGCCTTCAAAATACAGTTAATACTCTGATTTCTTGGTAACCCACTCAGCTAATGAAGACCACACATAAAACTCTGAATCCTGCTATTTGCATTACCGGCTTCAGTTTTAGCATCTTTGACCTATATATAAAAAGATTAAAAGGTTTGAGGAGCAGGATGTGACACAAATAACTGCTTCCAATCTCTGCACAGGCAAACATTCATCAACAGTTAACCTTTTGGGGATCATCTGAGGCTGAAGTTGTGCTCCCAGTTCTCTGCATTCTTCTGAGTGTATGAATAACATCCCCAATACCAGGACATGTGAAATAGGAAGAAAGACGACAACTGCTCTGCTTCTCTCTTGCATGGGCAAGGACAGACAGTTTAGTCTCCAACAAGATTGAAGTGTGTTCCTAGGACTTAACAGGATGATCTATAAAGGGATACAGTCATCTTTTTTGGGGAAGAGAAACAGAGCTTGAGACGAGTCAAATGGACATAGACTGAGATATCTGACTGCAGGAATGAGAGTTACACCATGCAGGGATTTCCTAGCTAGATAAGCCATGACTGCTTAGATTCAGCCATAAACACTGCTTACACAACCTATCAGTTCTTTTTGATCTGCTGCTCCTACCTCTCTGCAGGCATCTTGGGTAAAGCTACCTCCAGGTAGTACTTGAAGCTGAACTGCTCCTTCAGCCAGATCCGTAAGCTATGTAGTATTACACAAATCCTTATTTCAAGTACTCCAAATGCATCAATTGACATGTGCAAAAGATATCTGTAGAGCAAGAAAGATTTCTCTGTATGGGAGGAAGGAGGCTTTTGGGACACTGCCAGCTAACTGACACACAGAACACCCTGCAAGAGGTGTACACTGGGATATTTTGTTTACTGAAAGTAGCTGTCCTATGCTGGAAAGATTGGTTGGTTTCACTGGTTCTGTAACAGTGCAGTAATCCACTCTTGCTTTGCACAAAGTGTTTGAATAGATAAAGCTGTACTGGATTTGCATCTTAAAACTTCAAGTTTCTATAGAAAGCAGGTTAGGAAGCTCCCAGATATCATCCTGCCAGGGACAGCGATGTTCTTTAGAAATGTCATCTATTTTTCTTTTTCGCTTTGTCAGTGTGCTCAGAAAGTAGTTTTCCTTTTTTTGAGCAGCCTTGTTTCTAGCATATCTTTCACAGAGTACTATACACTCAATCTGACCAGCTAGATTTTTAAACAAAGTAGTTGAATTCAGTGAACAGTGACTAGATAAAATAAGCAAGCTTACAGTTTAGACCTTAATTCAACAAAAAGCTCAAACATTAAGTCAACAAAGTAATCAAAATAATTACATGTACCAGTTAACATTCAAAGACTTTTTGATCTCACAGTCGAAGCTGAGGCACATTGCACACTGGAGGGTCAGAACTTAGAGCTTCTAACTGTAATGGGAGTTCCATTTGCAGAACAAAAGCAGAATTCATCTCTCTGACCATCAGTACATGTGCAATGACTTTACTGCAAAGCTGTTTTGCACTATAAACATTGCAATCAATGAAGGACGGTATAGGGGCAGTCAGACGCTAGGGTACACAACCTCCATTCACCTGCAAAGCACTAATGCAACTAATATTCTTTTCAAAATGTGTACCTGGCTAACAATAAATAGTTTAACTGCAATAAAAAATCTATCACCTGCATTTCTCAAGAAGCTGTTCAAGTGCCAAATAGTTACCTCTGAACTGTAATGATAAATAATGGGTTTAATTTCCTTCCTTTACAAGTGCTGGGTTCAAACTGCAGGTTACAGGGTGCAGAAGAAGCTATGTTAATTCACATCAGCTCTCCAGATAGTTTAGACTTTATGAGAAAGCACTTCTTGCTGGATCACAGCTCTAAACCCTTTGTACTGCCAGTGTTACAGGAATCGCTGCATTCTGCATAAGGCCAAGCAGCTATCAGACAGTGAATTCAAGAGAAAAATTCAGCCCGTTGTTTGTACAGTCTATTCAGGATCTGCATGTCACAAGTCTACAGTTTCTCCAGTGAAAAAAATAATATTTTATTGAAGTGCAGAAATTACAGACTTCATTCTGTATGGATTTCAGCACTATGATTATATTATGTCATGTACTAAATGTGCACTCTCTGAAGTTAGTGTTCATAATGTATTCTACTTGAATTCTACAAAATTTGATAAGGGCTGAGGTATACTGTATTACTTTCATACCTAGGAACTCTGTCTCCTCTACTCAACTGCCCATTTTCATGAAACTTGGAGAAACTCTAAAGCTTGGAGATCACAATCCTGCTGCCAAATTTAGCTGAACTTCATCAGCAGACTTAAACATTATTTGGGAGACAAAGGGAAAGCAGCAAGAATTACTGACTGAGGTATCCACCTATGCATAACCTTCTAATCTTCATTTCTTTAAGAAACCAGAGTACAAAACCATGCTTGTAATATTCATGGTTATCAAAGGGGGATCTTCAAAAGTCATATAACGTTTTCCCAATTTAGTGTAATCTCTGTGAATCTGCAGACAATCTCAGCTGAGGACGTAGCCTTTCCTGAACTCTCTTACCTCCTGAATAACACTGGCTGTTTAATGGTGGTGCACTCAACAGAAAACCAAGACCTAGATGGTAAACATTATGCTCAGTCTGGTAACTTATATATTTTATTTTTTTAAAAATGCATTTAATTTTCTCTCCCTCTGCTAGTGCTTTTTGCACTGCAACATCTCCTATGGGCTAAAGGCCAGTAACTGTAGCTCAGGTGGTGTGTCATTAACTCACTTCACTGTGATAATAATATTTCATCTCTCTTGCACTGCAGGCTGCAGGGTAAAGGCAGTGTGACCGTGCAGGCATTTTCTAACACACCCATGTCAACCAAATAATACTGAAGCTGTAAACCTCTGGGAAAAAACAGCAAGATCTGCAGAAAAAAAGCTCCATCTGTAAAGCTCATTCTCTTTAGAGCTTCTTCCAGCCAGGGTATCCAGGTGGGGCCCTGAGCAGGCTTCTTAGGCTTTGCCATAGGAGAAATAAGGGCAGAGTTAGAGGCAGAAACCCTTGGAGAACTGTAAAACCAGTACTGGTGCACTCTGTTGGCTGATCTAAGCCCAGGTGAAGTCAAAAAGTGACTTTTTATTGATCACAACGATTTGTAGATCAGACCCACTCGGACATACTCATAAGAGCTGAGCTTTGATCCACCTTTGCTCATCTTGAAGTCTCCAGCTGCTCTAGCATGGGCATGAGTGATAAAGGAGCAATACTGAAATTCTGAAGCTACCTTGGGCTTCCATGGCAGCAGGGAGAGCCAGACTTTGAGTGCATTTCTCTCTCTCTCTCTCTCTCTCTCTCTCTCTCTCTCTCTCTCTCACACTCTCTCTCTCTCTCTCTCACACACACACACACACACACACACACACACACCGCGCACACACACACACACACACACACACACACACCCACCCCGCCCACACCCCCACACCACACACACACACACACACACACACCCACCCCCCCCCCCCCCCCCCCTCTCTCTCTCTCTCTCTCTCTCTCTCTCTCTCTCTCTCAAAATCCTTTTTCTTGGCTCTGATTTCAATTAATAAGTCTTTGAGAGTCTGAAATTACATGCAACTGATCTGCAGGAGACAGGTAAGCAATAAAAAGTTTGTGGAACTAACTTCTGATTAAATGTCCTGAATAATCCAGCTGTTGATACAGGGTGGAAAAAGAGCGAGGGATAAATAAGGCAGTGGAAAGAATTAGAAAGATGTAATTTCAATTTTTTTCACTGTAGAGCTTAAAATGATAAAACCCAGAGACCTCAAGCATGAGGTAATTATCCCCAGCATCCTGCTTTCTAAAAATATCTACTAGCTCTCTTCTTTCTCCACCTAATTAAAAGGATTGATGTCAGAGCCTTCAGTTTTGTCAACAGCTTCCCTGCCTCCATTTCGCTTCTCTTTCCTACCTGTGACAACAGATGTTGTGTGTCTGCAAAAAACAGAGTCACAGGGCTGTGCCAAGACCTTCCCCTTGGGTGTGTCAGGGAGGGGTGTGAGGAGAGAACTCCACAATAGTGCAGTCAGGCAGAGGAAAAAAAGCAGAAGGGAAATGCTGACCAAAAGCAAAACTTATTCTTTCCATACATTCACATCTTCTGTTTGTCTACGCTACAAAGCACCCAGTTTGTGGGACATTCTCAAAGACTACCAAGTCTAAAAGAACAGTGTACATAGTATCAATAAAAGGTTGATTTGGTTTGGGAACTGTGAAATAGGTTGGAGGTCTTCAGGGTCTCTATTTCTCAAGAAGCACCTGTTACTCTGGTGTGGATATTTACATTTCATGGCCATGTAGCAGGCACTTTGCTTTATGAATTGCTGTGTATTCACTAGAGATTCTCCCAGGATGTGTTTTGCAGAGCATAAGTCTGTCGTCACCAAAATACAGTGCTGAAGAACTAGCTCACAAGCAAGGTGTAACTACTAGACACCTCATATGGTTCTCTGAGAGGTGTTAGTAGGACATCGTGGTGAAAACATAAACAGAAACTTAAAAATAAAGAATGAAACACTTAAATCTGGAACATGTTGTCTCCAGATTTCCCTCATAACTTTTGGAATCTGCATTTAAATACATTCCAGGGATGGCTAATTTAGATACCAAGTGTCTTTTTACTCAACCAGTGAACACAAATTTTCTGTGTGTGCTCCTGTCTAAAAGAAGAGGAAACTCTGGTGGATGTACGCCTGGAAAATGTAAAGAGGAAGCTCAGGATGCTATTTCTCCTCTTGAAGATATTGGAGAGGGGTTATGATAGCAAAGATTGGTGGGAATAATAAATATTTTATCAGAAATATACCAACAGGATTCCCTCCTCATTTTGCAAATCATCACTCACGTATGGCTTTTTATCCTCTGGTAACTACAAATCAAAAGACAAAGCCCATGTCATTACTATTACTTTGCATGGTCTTTGGCTAGCAAGGGATCTGCTTGCTTTTTAAATAAATAAAATTCTAAAAAAGAAACAGTTATTGTACTGGCTCAAGCACTGGGGCAAGTTCCCAAAGACCAATTCTTCCATGCAGCATGTGAATCATCATTTCCAGAAACACACAATCATCATCATTAACATCGGACCACTTGCTGGCGTGACATCATGGCTCATGGAGCAGAACACACACAGCTTGCAGAGTTGAGGGTTAATAATGAATTCCAGAAAAATCAGATTAAAGCTGGACACCTTGAAAATGTACCTTCTAGCCCTTATTCTACCACTGAACTCCTTTGTGATCTTCAGTTCATCTTCTCTCTTTATCCATGTGGTCACATTCCCACAAACTTCATTTAACTCAGGTATTTAGCCATAAGCTTGTCAAAGTTGAAACCTTCTCAACCACCATCTGTACAGCTGCAAAGCTAAGGGGGACACACCTGATCTTACATGCAGCCTATGGGTATAACTAGTAATCAGCTAGTTGAAATCTGAAGATGTCTGCAACCTTAAGATTTCATATCATATTGTCTTGCCCCCTTGCACCACATGTGAAGTCTTTCTACACACCTGTCCTGGTTTCAACCAGGATAGAGTTAACTTTCCCTGGGTTGAGAGGGTGCACAGCTAGAGGGCTGGGTCGGGTCCGATCAGTCACTGGAGTATTTCATCCCATGTGATGTCATGCCCAGGGATACAGGTGGGCGCGGGCTCTCTCCGGCGCCGCCGTTCTCAGGTTCCAGTCCGGTCGGTCGCGTGTTGCTGTGGGGGCGGTCACCGCGCTCGGTAGCCACTGCTGCATTTTACCCGTTTCTTTTGGACTCGCTATTGTTACTGTTGTTCTCTTGTTATATTTAGTAAATTCTTTCTTTTTATTCAACCTACGAATTTTCTTCTTTTTGTCCCTCCCTATTTCACTGGGGAGGGGGGAGGTGAACGGCTGGCCATGTGGCGTCTGGCTGCTGGCTGAGTTCAAACCTCAACAATACCACATTCTAATGTGTTTGAACTTCTCCACAGAAATAACATTTAACTCATAGAAAACAGAATTGAACACACTCATGAAAAGGCCTGTCTTTCTAAAAAGCTGCTTCTGGGCTCCCTTACAAAACCTGGAGGAGGAATGCCTCATCCAAAATGCAGACTCTGTTCTCATTTGCAGGTGGCCAGTCTGTGGGACTGTCCTATTATTCTCCAGGTGTCCCCCTATCAGTTCCTGGAAGAGTTCATGAGGGCAGAGGCAAGCTGTCCTTTTCACTTGTGAAGGAATCAATGCCAGCTTCATTACCACAAGACTCTCCTTTCTCTCCTTGCAAGAGAAAGAAGTATGGCACCAAGTAACCTTCAACTATAAATGGTGTTAGTTAACTGCATACTTTTAACAGTGTCAGCACTGACCACTATGAGCACTTGGTGATCTCCAGAGTCTGAGAAAAAAAGGCCTCAGAAAGCTTTTCAATTCATTAGAACTGAGGCATAAATTATAAGTCAATACATGACAAAATAATTGTAAGCACTTCTCTCAGCACTCTATTACCCACTGCCTAATTACATTGACTTGTGACCTGCTAACTCTATTTGAATTAGGGTCTGGCTGTAAGGACAAAACCACCTTGGAAAAGCATCTTGGTGAACACAAAGCTTCTGACATCCTTTTACAATACTGAGGCCACCTGATCAAGCAGGAAGGAAAAATGTTAAAGGAGTCATCTCTGAGAGCTGAATTTTCCATCTGTTCAGAGAAAGGCATAAAAGGAATGAAAGCAAATTTAACAAATGACACAACGAGAGTGAATTGACCAATGACTCAGTTTCATTGCTGAGCAAGAGCCAAGAAATAAGACACATCCCTAGCACTGAAAAATTTTTCATTTTAAGTGTCATCTCCTAGTGTCCTAGACCTTGTCTGAACAAAAGTTGTGTGCTATGCTGTGTGACCAAAAATATCTGCTGCCAGTGAACCGATTGAATTAATTGGTTGTGCAGAACATTTCTTTCCAATTAAAATGCTGTGAAATCAATGAAATATTTTATCCCTGTGGTGGGACAATTTTAAAATTTACACACATTGTTAATGCTGACAATTCTTAATTTGATACTTAACAGTTCTAAATAATTTATGCCTTGATTCTTTCCTGTTGCAGCTGACTCTGAATACACCCTACTAAGGTAGGAGAAGAAATTCTGTGAGGGGTGCACAATACCTAGTACCTAATTCCCTACCAAAGAGCTGTATGATCTCTCCCAGCTCTTTGCCAAGAAAGGTCTAGTTTATTTTTGCCACACTTGATGATGAAATGATCATCATGAAGTTATTAACTGACAGGCTGAAGTACCAGACAAACTATCAGAATTAGATAAATTATTTCCTCTTTTGCATTTAAATTAACCTGTTTTGTTACATATTTTACCAAGGTATGAACACTAACGGATAAAATCTTTTTGGCTCCAAGACATTTAGCAACCTTGAGGGCACAGTCCTTTGAGAAAAAAAAACTGCTCTGCAGCAAAGACAAAACAATAAAAAAATACTCCTTGTAAAGTTACAATTCTGTGGGAAGTACTGAGTGATTTTAACTGAACTATCTGCTGGTAAGTACTATACAAAAATGTAAAGACCAAAATGGACCATAAAGGTCTTCTTATTTCACAGAATCACAGATTCATCAAGGTTGAAAAGGAGATCATCTAGTCCAACCATTAACCTAACATTGACAGTTCCCAACTACACCATATCCTTCAGCACTATGTCGATGTGACTCTTAAACACCTCCAGGGATGGGGACTCCATCACCTCCCTGGGCAGCCCATTCCAACGCCCAACAACCCATTCTGAAAGAAATGCTTCCTCATATCCAGTCTAAACCATCCCTGGTGCAACTTGAGGCCATTACCTCCTGTCCTATTGCTTGTTACTTGGTTAAAGAGACTCATCCCCAGCTCTCTGCAACCTCCTTTCAGGTAGTTGTAGAGGGCAATGAGGTCTCCCCTCAGCCTCCTCTTCTCCAGACTAAACAACCCCAGTTCCCTCAGCCGCTCCTCGTACGACATGTGCTCCAGACCCTTCACCAGCTTCGTTGCCCTTCTCTGGACACGCTTGAGTAATTCAATGTCCTTTTTGTAGTGAGGGGCCCAAAACTGAACACAGTCATTGAGGTGCGGCCTCACCAGTGCCAAGTTGTCCTGGTTTAACCAGGATAGGGTTAAGTTTCCCCAGCAGTGGGGGGGGAGCTCTAGCCGGGTTATTCAGATACCATGCGGACGTCACATCAGGGCGGTGCACTCGTGGTTTTGTACATCGTGCTTCAAACTGCTGTATTTGGTAGCTATTTTGCTCTGTTCATTGCTATCACTATTACTGTTATTGTTATTGTTGTTGTTTGTTGTGTTGCTATTGCATTATTGTATTAAACCTTTCCTTATTTCAGTCTTGGGGCTTTGTATTTCATTCCCTTTGTGGGGGAGGGGCAGCGGCCGCGTGGTCTCAGACCCCGGCAGGGGCTAAACCATCACACAAGTACAGGGGCAAGATCACTTCCCTGTCCCTGCTGGCCACGCTATTTCTGATGCAAGCCAGGATGCCATTGGCCTTCTTGGCCACCTGGGCACACTGCTGGCTCATGTTCAGCCGGCTGTCAATCAACACCCCCAGGTCCCTCTCTGACTGGCAGCTCTCCAGACACTCCTCCCCAAGCCTGTAGTGCTGCTGGGGGTTGTTGTGGCCCAAGTACAGCACCCGGCATTTGGCCTTCTTGAAACTCCTCCAGTTGGCCTTAGCCCATCGCTCCAGCCTGTCCAGATCTCTCTGCAGAGCCTCCCTACCCTCGAGCCGATCAACACTCCCACCCAGCTTGGAGTCATCTGCAAATTTATTGAGGGTGCACTCGATCCCCTCGTCTAGATCATCAATAAAGATGTTAAACAGGAGTGGCCCCAAAACTGAGCCCTGGGGGACACCACTCGTGACTGGCCGCCAACTGGATTTAACTCCGTTCACCACAACTCTTTGGGCCCGGCCATCCAGCCAGTTTTTTACCCAGCAAAGCGTGTGCCCATCCAAGCCGCGAGCAGCCAGTTTCACCAGGAGAATGCTGTGGGAAACGGTGTCAAAGGCCTTACTGAAGTCAAGATAGACAACATCCACAGACTTTCCCTCATCCAATCAGCAGGTCGCCCTGTCGTAGAAGGAGATCAGGTTTGTCAAGCAGGACCTGCCTTTCATAAACCCATGCTGACTGGGCCTGATCATCTGGTTGTCCCACATGTGTTGTGTGATGGTACTCTGGATGAGCTGCTCCATCAACTTCCTGGGCACCAAAGTCAAGCTGACAGGCCTGTAATTTCCCAGATCATGTTTCTGACCCTTCCTATATATGGGCGTCACATTGGCCAATTTCCAATCTGTTGGCACCTCCCTGGTCAGCCAGGACTGCTGAGAAATGCTGGAAAGCAGCTTGGCGAGCACCCCAGCCAGCTCCTTCAGCACCCTTGGGTGTATCCCATCCAGTCCCATAGACTTGTGTATGTCTGTGTGATGCAGTAGGTCACTGACTATCTCCTCCTAGATTGCGGGGGGGTCATTCTCCCAGTCTCTGTCTTCTGGCTGAGGAGGCTGGATTCCCTCAATACAACTAGTCTTGCTATTAAAGACTGAGGCAAAGAAAGCATTAAGCACCTCAGCCTTTTCCTCATCACTTGTTACCATGTTTCCTCCTGTGTCTAGCAGGGGACGGAGGCTCTCCCTGTTCTTTCTTTTGCTGTTGACATACTTACAGAAACATTTCTTCTTGTCCTTGATTGCTGAAGCCAGATTAATTTCTAGCTGGGCTTTAGACCTCCTGATTTCTGCCCTGAATAGCCTCACAGTGTCTTTGTAATCACTGTGAGTGGCTAGTCCCTTCTTCCAAAGGCTTTAAACTCTCCTTTTCTCCCTGAGTTGCAGCCAAAGCTCCCTGTTCAGCCAGGGTGGTCTTCTCTGTCGCCAGCTTCTCTTACAGCACCTGGGGACTGCCTGCTTCTGTGCCATTAACACTTCCTTCTTAAAGAGTGCCCAGCCTTCCTGGACCCCTATACCCTTCAGGACCGTCTCCCAAGGGATCCTTTCAAGCAGGTGCCTAAACAAGACAAAGTTAGCCCTTTGGAAGTCCAGGATGGCAGTTCTTCTTCCCCCTCTCCTGGCCTCTCTAAGAATAGAGAACTCTATTTATGATCGCTGTGCCCTAGTCGGCCTCCAACCGCCACATCCTCCACCAGTCCTTCTCTGTTCACAAAGAGGAGGTCCAGCAGGGCACCTTCTCTGGTCGGTTCACTCACCAGCTGCGTCAGGAAGTTATCTCCCACACATTCCAGGAATCTCCGGGAGTGGCCCCGCTCTGCTGTGTTGTATTTCCAGCAGATGTCTGGGAAGTTAAATCTCCCACATGAACAAAGACAAGCGATAGTGAGATTTCTCCTAAATGCCTATAGCCTATTTCATCCACCTCTCTGTCCTGGGTGGGTGGCCTATAGTAGACTCCTACTACAACATCTGCCCTGTTGGCCTTCCCTCTGATTCTAACGCAAAGACACTCCACCCTGTCTTCACTACACTTGTACTCAAAGCAATCATAACAGTCCCTGACATACAGCGCCACCCCACCACCTCTCCTTCCTTGTCTGTCCCTCCTAAAGAGCTTGCAGCCATCAACTGGGAGACATCCCACCATGTTTCTGTAATAGCCACTACATCATAGTTGTCCTGTTTCATCATGGCTTCAAGCTCCTCCTGTTTGTTACCCATGCTGTGTGCATTGGTATACATGCACTTCAGATGGGCTGGTGTTTTGCCCCCTTCCCCCTTCAAATCTAGTTTAAAGCTCTGTCAATGAGCCCAGCTAACTCCTGCCCCAAGATCCTCTTCCCCCTCTGGGACAGGTGCATTCCATCTAATGCCAAAAGGTCTGGTGCCCTGTATACCAACCCATGATTGAAAAATCCAAAGCCCTGATGGTAACACGATTCTTGGATCCACAAGTTCATCTGTTGAGATGTCCGGTATTCTTCTTCATCCATCCCCACAACTGAAGGGATGGAGGAGAACACAATTTGTGCCCTCAACCCCTTAACCAGTTTCCCCAAGGCCCTGAAATCTCTCTTCATTGCTTTAGGACTTCTCCTGGTAATGTCGTCACTACCTACTTGAAAAACCAGGAGAGGGTAGTAGTCCTTGGTTCTTATTAGAGCAGGGAGTTTTGCCGTGACGTCCTTGACGCAGGTCCCAGGGAGGCAGCAGACTTCCCTATGAAGTGGGTCTGGTCTGCATATGGGGCCTTCGATATGCCTCAGAATGGAGTCACCCACTGCAATGACTCTTCTTAGAACTGGTTTTAAAAACTGGTCTAGAATGACCCGCCCTTGGTGGGCCTTGGTCTTCTTCCTTGTTTGTCTCATTCTCTTCCTCCTTCTCTTCTTCATTCAAAGGTTCCAGGGCCCCGAATCTATTGTGAAAGGACACCATGGAGGGTGAGGGAGGTCAGGAGAGGATTTTCCTCCCTCCCTGAGCGGGGACCTGTTTATGTTGCTCAGTGACATAGACCAAAAAAGATCATGCTGTAGAGATTGTGACAGGACTTGTTTAGGCTCAGTATAGGGTGCCTCTCTGATCTAAAAGCTCCTTTCGTCAATGAGAATTTTATTGAAAAGGAATGTGCTTCATTTCCAAGGACATAATTAATTTTGGTTCCAAAGTGGCTCCTGCCATCTCTAAATATCATCTTACCTCACTAAGTGCAGAATATTGTTCTTGACAAAAATCCAACACAGTCCCACCAAGGCCAAAATGACAATTATTGACAGAAGAAGGAAGAAATCCAATGTTGTTTTAGCTGCCCACTACAATAGGTGGATGTCCTTCTCTCATGCATTCCCTAATTTGGGACAAACAAGCCAAGTGGTATCTCACCCATCTGCATTTCACCAGCATTTGAGGAATGGTGCTTTTTTTCAGAAGTTTATCCTTTGTTGTTTAATTTTAGTGTGTGTTCAGAGCTCACCAGTCCCAACCCAAGCACCAGAGCATGGGGCCACTGCTCTTATGGTGTTAAGCCCTTGGGAGCAGGTTGCCTTATACTGCACATATGCAACATTATTCCAGTTTCACACTTGAGTGAGGCTCCTAATCACTAGTGAATAACTGTAAAGGTAAAGGTTGTAAAAACCCACCACTTTTTTGAGTTCATCCTCCACTTCATCTCTTCTTATTCTCTTTAAAATGCTGGATAACTTCAGGGGAAGGCACAATAGCACAAACTCATGCTCAGGTTTTTTATTGTACCTTTACTCAGACAGCACCATCCAACCAAATGTGGGATTTGGATAAGGATGATCTGAACTGTTAGGGGACCTCAAGGCCTATGTTTTACTGATTAACTGTAGTTTCCTTCATAAAGAGTAGGAGAGTCCAGTCATATTGTATGTTTTCATTGCATTATAAAATATCTATATAGAGACTAAAATATTTTAAACAAAAAGAAGCATAATATAGCTCTGAAAGGTGTATTATTTATGTATGTAAGCATGTAAGCACATATACAGTGGTCTGTAGTCCCACTAAGTCTGAATTAAATCTGATTCAGCTAAAAGTATTAATGTTCCTTCCTCTGCAACTGCCTAGAATCCCAATGACAAGTCCCAAAGCCATGTTATTTTCATCTCTCTTTCAATAAAATGCACCAGCCTAAAGTCTCATACACTCTTCCCTGAATTTTCAAGATTTTAATTTGAATTAACACATTTATAAAGGAGAACATCTGGACTCATGAATCTCTATCATGGATTTTCTTCTTCCCTCCCTCTCTCTGGATGACAAGAAGGAATCCTACTGTTCTATAGTGGAAAACCGACAACAAATTGAGGACTTAGAGAGGAAATAAACCAGATTCTCTTTAAATCTTCCACAGAAGAATGCCTGATTCTATTTAAGTAAATGGCAAACTATAAATTGTTTCTAAAAAAATCATATTGAGCTAAAGATTCATTTAAAGTTTTCAAATAAAATTTTTCCTGACATCCATAGACAGAAGTTTAACAGGCTCAGGAAAGAGATGGTCAGGCATTGGCATAATAATACAATTTCAGTGCAATTAAAGAGGGTAATCTAATAAAGCAAGGTCCTCTGTAAACATAGTACAGTATTAAAAGTTTCAAGTAGCTGAAGACAAGAACAAGACAGTTCATAAGCTAATATAATTTAGAGGTGTTGATTTGGCTTATGTTACTGAAAGCAAAAGGATGCCTTCTAGCAGACTGCTGCATCACAACTAGGGCCATAGATACCCCAACAGGCTGATGGTCCCAATTGGAGAAGGCAGATGTCTCAGAAAGAAGGAGAGCTTTTCTCCTATGGCACAACATGCCAGAGGCATGAAGTTCCCCTCAAGAAAAGAGAGTCAATGGACCAGATGATTTTACTCATGCAAAGTGGCAGAGATCCAGCAGAATTTTGCCCTAATTTATGGCAGATGAGATTCTGTCACATTAAAGGCAGGGCTAGCATGCCGTATTTTTAATTCCTACCTGTGGAACTAAGCAGATTTGTACCATGCACACTTTTTAAAACAAAAAACAACCCTTACCAAAGACATGTAGTCGACTACAGTGTGGTACATATATCTTCTGTGATCTAAAGTATCTCTCCACATGGCCATGTGACAGGATTTACCCAGGTGATGGAAAATGGGAAATTTTATCATACCCACTGTGTATATTCCATAAGTCAGTGCTCCAGCTGACACTTAACAGATAGAGGCAAGGGTGATAAAGGTGGACACAGACAAGACAGGCACAGAGCAACAGGGACACTTTTCCTGTGACCCCACAGAAACACCGTGGCAAGGCCCAGACTCCTCACATCTGTGTGCCCTCTACCCATGTTTTTCCAAAACATGCAATACATATCAGTAAGTGCCCAGACTAATGAAAATGTATGTGAAAATGAACCCCAGATTAATATCTTCCACTTAGAGTTAAAGCAGGTTCCCTGCCTAAAAACTCTTGATCAGTGACATGTATACTATCTCTTGCTGTTCCACTCCCACTCCAAACACTTAATCACTTTGGAAGCTATTCCAATCCATTAATTTCACTTGTAAAATGTCACTGAGTGAAATACAAGCATACTGTTCCTCTTCCCCATCCCTAAAATAAAAGCTTTTCACCTATGTTTAATGCAACCACCACCTAGAGCCCAAAAATTTGTCATGGTTTCTACCTCAATAGTTATTTGGGACTATCATAGATTACATGTCCACATTTAGCATTGCAGTGGTGTATAGCCACTTTAGGGACTGGAAACAGTCCAAGAGGCTCAAACAGGATGCTGCTTTATAGGAGATAATTTGTCTGATATGGACATTGGCTGCACCACTGAAGTATAATGGTTCTCTGATGCATTCCCAGAAGTCCCCTTCAGACACAGAATAATATACAGTCCCCAAGAGTTCAGTAATAATATTGTAATTCACTGCTAACAGTCATAGGGACTGGTAAGGGACATGAGCAACAGCAGCGTGGACATAATAACCCTCAGTTAGATTATGCAGCATGCCTGTCCATACATACACTTAACACTGCAGTGAAGCCACACAGAACCATAGGATCACTGGATAATCTACACTGGAAGACACCTCATGAGGTCATTATGTGTTCACTGGGTTTTTGTCTTAATTTCAGGGGAAGTCAGTTTATCCACTGAAAACTTTTCAGCAAAAAGTGTAAGACTGGGGGGGGGGGTGGGGGCGGGGAGGGGAGGGGAGCAGCTAAAAGGTAGAGCAGCACCAGTTATAGTCTAAATACTGCTCAAGTCTTAACCACCTGAAGCAAGAGTGCTGTTACACTCTCTCACATGGATTGGATATATTGGGACAACATCAATAAACTACAGTGATGACAAGCCACACAGTTGTCTTGCTGCAAGAAAGCCTTCTCAAATTGCAATTTTTAAAATTGTGTGCTCCCAGAAGAGCAACAGGGAGCACTGTAATGTGAAAAAAGCATTTGTATTGTGACATTTCTATTGCAGTTTGTAATATGATACTTATTGTCCCTTCTGCAAAGGTATACCCAGAATCTCACCAAATTCAGACAGGATCTCCTAATACAAAATGCCTTGAAGTTGGTGCAAACAAAAGACCAATAATCCCAAACCTAATAACAATCCTGAAATTTTCCAGCTTTTTTTTGGTGTGAAATAAATACACATAAAATAAAAATCTAAAAGGAGAACATTTCAGACAGCTGTAAAGCTGTTGGGAGAAAAGAGTTTTTATTTCAGTGGACTGAATCTCCCAGACCTCACTATCAGGAGCTCACCACTGTGTGGTGGTTGCTGTTCTCTTTTAAGAGCATCTCTGTAGACATGCAGATTTAGCATTTAAACATTTACAGAGTCTAGGCTGCAAATATCTGTGCATCAGCAAGAGTGTACGTTAACACAAATATACAACTGAGACTCTATTTTCTTACTGCAATACCACACAGAGGGCCCAAGAAGATGGATGCTCCATGTGGGAGACAGGACAAGAAGTGTCCCAGGGATTTGGACAGTCTTGTTGTTTTTTCTCTGGGAGGATGCAGAACAGAGTAAATCACAGTTAAAGGACAGAGGTAGAGGTCCTGACAGTGGACAAAAAGGACCATGAACAAACAACTCTACTCTGTATTTCCTACTTTTCAGTGAAAACACTGACCGTGTGCACTTCAGCACTTCAGTGGGTCTCCAACAGCTAAAGATAATACACAAAACATTAAGTCAGAGAGCCAGACTTGTCATGTAAGTGGCCAGAGAAAAAATTTCCAGACCAAACAGTTCCATGCAGGCCCACCTTGGTAAATTGCCTATCAAACATTATTCAGTGTGAGCAAAAGAATGTCAGTCTCCCTTCCATTACACTGTATAAACATAGAGAGAATGCTGTCAATTTAAGACGTTAATTGAAAGCAGCTACTCTGCTTTTAATTCACAACCTGTTGCAGTTCAAATTAATTTTCCTGTACAGACATGGATTCAGGCACCTCTAACAAAAGTTGAGAGCCAGCATATTCTGGAGTATGTTTTTCCAAATATTCAGAAGCATTTGTGCAATGCAGTCAGCTGAGAGCTCAATGCAGCTTCAAAATAGACACAAACAATACAATCAATTTAGGGATAATCCAAAACTACTGAATTGCCTGTGGCAGTCTGAAAACTACTGGCTGCCAAAGAAATGAACCTAAAATTGCAACGCTTATGATTTTATGATTATATCTCAAGTGCTAGCAAAACTGTGGGCCTTGGACAGAGTCCCTAGGTGAGAAGCAAGTTTAATCTTCAGTCAACGTAATTTTAGCCATGGAAAAACCAACCTGAAATATGGCTTGCAAAACTACCAAAAGTTGGTCTAGCAGTTACTGGCTTGGACTATTTAAAAGTAAGCAGTAGCCTTTTCAAAATACTGTTAGAATATATACTGCATGTGAAGCAGGGAATTGATGTCCTTGAAGATAAGTATCATCTGGAAATAACTGCTATTACAACAGCTGTATGATAAACAGTGGAGAATTGTCTGTAGTATAAATGCTGCACAGCTATGGGTCTGCAAAACACAGATAACTGACAAGCATTAACCATTTTTAACAAGGAGAATATGCAATGCAACATAATTGCTGACATCAGCTATCTGAATTTACAGAACAAGTTCAAAAGGCTGCAAATCCCGTTTATTTGTATGAAAGATCATATTTATGTAAAAAACCTGTATTTCAGTCTCCTGTTGACTGCCATACATGGTGGCCTACTGTTGAAAGCAAATGGGATTTTGTTAAACTTGGCAACTTGATGGGGAACTTAAATATCTGCAATCTTGTACAGCTAAAACACTGATGTCAGCGCTGGCTACTCACAATATTTTATTGGGATTGATATGATTTGATAACAATAAATATTGTTGCAGCTCCTACAGTCGTACAACTCGATGGGAAAGCCAACACCACTTTTTTTTTTTTTTTTTTTTTTTAATTTAGCAGTAAATGTCTAGCTCTTGCAGCTGTGGAGAAACTCTTGCAAACAAGATTCCATAAAAGTTTAGAAACTAAGAAGTAAATAGAAAAAGACCCAGACTACAATCTGAGGGTTTATATATTTCTTTAAAGATGTTACTGATATTTTTAAAACCCTATCAGATAAACAGTTGCATGATTGCATGTCACAAATTGTAAATGTTGGACATTTGCAAAATGGAGGAATGCAGACGGAACTGCTCCTCTTTCATATCAGAACATGCAACCTTCTAAGCAGGCCTGAAAAAAAGGCCTGTCAAACCTGCCGAAGGACCTGGTGCTACATGCCTTGTCAGAGGACAGGGTGGGATTTTGCAGAACAGGGGTGTCAGCGATATTAGCCTGCAGAGGACAGCATGGATCATACAGTCCAGGGCTTGTCTGTTTGGGGACTTTTGCTGGCACAGCTATTCTGCACTAGCTCTGCTAGGTACTGATGTATCAGAATCAAAAGATTTTGTTCTGAATTAACCAGACTAAGATCAGCCTGAATAATCAACTATTTGTCAATTGCAAGGAAGAACGTCTTAAATTCACACCGTATTTTAGTCCTACTTTCTCCATCTTTCCCCCTCCACCAAGCAAACTGGGTCTCAGAAACAAAAAGTGTAGCAGCAGTTCCATGCTTTCTGAGTTTTTCCTTGGGAAAAAGAGAAACCTAAAAAATACTGCAGCACTGACAGTTGCAGCAGATTTGCAATGCTAAAAAAAACAAAACCAAAACATGACAAGTGGGTAGGGGATATTTTCACAGAAATACATGCTAAATTGCACAGTACAATCTGTATGATGTCACTCAAGTTATTGAAAGTGATGCTCAGTTAAGTGCATAATACAGTGTGTTACAGTGTGTAACAGCACTTCAAGCTCAGTATGCTTCTGGGCTGCATAGAGCATTCTGAAAAAGCAACCAGGGAGAAGTCTCAGACTGTGTCAGTTGCTGAAGCAAGAAGTTGCCCCTTTAGTACTTACAGCGGAGTGGAGAATATGTTAAAATTGGTTTCCAAATGGGTGGAGGATATGTTAAAATCGTTTTCAAATAAAGGTATTAGCTAATTGTATGGCCTTTTAAAAACAATCTACAATGAAGTGCTTTAACCATTGTTTAATACCATTATATTGTTAGAGTTCAGTGTCAACTGTTATCCACTGTTTGAAATCTTGGGGCCTGTGTTTAGAAGAACTGGTGGGCCAACTGGAAAAAGTCCAGAGGCAAGTAACAAAAATGACCTGAGGTCAGGAAAATATGACTGATTGGAGGGAAGAGGGGATGAAGTGACATTCTTCAGATGGGAAAAGACATGAAAAAATACTTCAGTTTCCAAAACTTTGACATGAAGAGGAATGAAAACTTCTCTGCATCTGCTGCAGATGGGTCAGTTATGGCCCTAAGCAGAAGTGAGGTTAGACAACAGGAAAAGCTTTGCAGCGATGCAGGTGTTTCCTGGGGCCATTGTGGGGAGGCAGCCCCACCACCAGAGGTCTTTCAAATGAGTCAGAAGAACATGTTATGAAGTAACCTTTGGATAAAAAGATGAATGACACAACCTTTCAACACCCTATCTGGGTGTACTTGACATGTGCCATGGCCAAGCAACGGCAAAACTACTCAAGAACTGGCTACACCAAACCACTCAATTTTACTGCAGATTCTCTGTACCAATGCCAGAAAAGGAGACTAAGCTTCTGCCAAAATATAGCAAACTGGTGAAGTTTGATAGTGTGTGGCTACGAAGATCCATTCTCCCTTTACCTTAATGCTTGCAGAGGCAGGATTTGATGCAGAGCCAGGGAATGCAAGAAACACAAATTGTGCTAGGGCACAGCCTCCAAGAAAGACGTATGCCCAGCTTTCTGCCATGAGGGTTCAATAGATCTGGCAGTTCCCATTGCCCTGCCTGTTTTTCGGGGGAGATCCTCCACCCTCATTCCGTGACAATGTGTACTTTTTCCATAGCCATTCCCCCTGCGTTACACAGTTAGTGAGCTAGAATATGCAGAGACCAATTGCTTGTCTTTTATTGCCACACTCTTCCACAAGCAAAGAAGTGAGATGGATGTGGTTTCTGACTCCTGATGACCAGTCACTGCCCTGATGTGCAGTGCATATGTGCTCCCTCTCTTCTGAAATCCTCAGCTTCCAGCAGCTTCCATGTTCATGTTGATAACATCAGTGTCTCCACCTTTCTGTCGCCCACTTGGAATGACAAAAGGCTGCCTAGAAAAGGTCAATGCAAATCTAACTGTGCACCCTCCCTTTTCAAGAGATTGACATGAGCAAATATTTCGTAATTCAGGCCTGAATTACCTTACATATAATTACACCTATCTCTGATAATTCTCTCAGTGCACTGAAATTTCTACACATTTAACAACTGCGTTACTCTAAAGCACTCATTATAGAACCCATTTAGGATGCTGCCAAGAAGCAGAAGCAAAGAAATTTTCTCAAGATGGAACATGCATGGATTTCATTCCCATCATGCACTACTGGGAAATCCCTGCAGAGCAGATGGGGCTTGCAGGCTGCTCCTTGCAGCCAGTAGATTTTACATCACTAAGTATGGTTATTTCTCCATCTGTTGCCCCTCTACCACCTTCAGCTCCTGGTTAATCTCCATAGATAGAAAGGACAAAGATGCAATCTATGATTTTTCTCCATGCGACCCACATACTTAAATAATCCCTAAGTTTTTCAAACATAGCTTCACTCTGTCTCTCTAGGTCAGCACTTCGCAAATTCTATAAAAGTTTGGAATAGCTGTATTTGACACTTCAGTCCACAGTTATAAATGGAACTAAGTAAGTCAGTCAGCACGAACGGGTTAAGGAGTTATTGTAAAACAGATACCAGTGCAGTAGAATGGAGATGCAGAATGGTTTTACACAGTACGAAGAAGCAGCAAAGCATAGACCTGGGCACATAGACATACACAGAAGTCCCATAGATGAGACACCCAAGAGGGATGTCCTGCAGCCTACTCAGTTCCCTCAGCTTAACCAAAATATTTGAGAAAAACAGGCACTACAAAGCAAATATCTTGGCGTATTCCAGGGCAATTAATATGAAGAAAACAGCATAAAGTGAGATGTATGCATTATATGTACATGCAGACACACAGATCCTTTATAGGAGGGATTGTCAACAGCTGCTCCCATCAATTCTACAACACTGTCATTAAAATGTAAAAACAAGTGACAGCAATGGCTTACAAGAAAGGGTGATGGGGACCACTGCTGTACAGTACTCGGGCATTCCTAATCTAATGGAACACTCATGAGATTGGGTTAAAGTTTTATGCATATATCCATGCATACATCCACATGGACACATTATAAGGGTGCTCATTCCCACCATGTGTTGGGAACTGTCCTAGCTGCCCAGGTCCATATGCCTACTCCAGACACCACAATGAATTCAAGGACATTTGAAGGCAAGCAAGATCTGACAAGGATGACATGAGTTGCTCCTGGGAACTCTTTTGTTTTCTGACCAGTTTAAGTGTAACACACTTTGCAAGGAGAGACAATGTGTGAGACAAGGCTAAACTCCAGAGATAACTTCCCCTATCCTTTGTCTTTCCCAGTATGTCTTAGATTAAAAACATACATGAACATAAAGGAAATGAAGTACAAAAGAAGACCAAATCAAGAGAAGTCTTTAGACCCCTGGAGCCTACTCTAAAACTTTAATTCTTTCACACCAGACCCTGGGACCACTGCATTTTGCCTCGAGACACTCCATGACTCAGCTGTTGAAAGAAAAGCGGTTGCAAAAAGGCAAGAAAAGCAAGGGAAAAAATCAAGCTGAGATTCTCTAGCTGAGAAAGCCTTGACTTCAGCATAGCACACTTCAACACTCTCTTCCGTCTTTACCACTGGCTTCTGTGTGATGCCAGAAATACAGGGACAAGGAAGCAAGCTTTGCTCCCCCCTCTGTTTTGCTAAGAAAGATGCTACAAAAGTTTCACTCATCACCACATTCTCTGTTTTTTCACACACAAGGATTACTCCTCTCAGCCAGCACTCCTAATGCTGCATCTCATGCTTCAGATATTACACAAGACTAACAGGGATCAAGAAAATAAGGCACCACCTTGAAAACTTGGCAGAAAAAAAAAAGGTTTTGAGTTCTCAATTATCTGCAAGAGTTTGTTAGCTACTGCTTTCTTCATCTCCAGTTCCACTCAGTGCACGTAACAGATGCCCCTTATTCACCATTTATTCACTCCTCTGGAAATCGTAATGCTGCTTTGACAACTGGCATCCACAAGCTGCCTAGAAGAAACTGACAGTATCGAGAGCAACACAACCCCCTTGCCTTTCCTCAGGTGTTAGAGAGACAAGAACGTTGGAGTAGATGCTGCTGCAGGGTTTGCCACAGTTGGCCAACAACACATCCTCGTGCTGCTCACCTGCTCTATGTACCAGAGTGAAGGGTGAGTACAGGGAGTCTGGAGTCCCTACCACACCACTGATGTACCATGCTTGGCCACCTTCTTCATTTCTGTGCCAAAACCATGCTCATTGCCTGTTGAAAGCTACCCCACTTTAACACAGGAGTGAGACAGCCACAGGGGAATTTCTACACCTGGTTTTTCATCCAAGGACAGTTATGCCTGATGCTATATACTACTTGGGCTGACAGGAGCATCCTGTCACAACTTCAGGGGAATTTCTGCTTGCTTTTTGGCTGGATACTATGAGCAATGGTAGCAGTGCCAGGAATCACCTGGCTGTGGCCGCTGGCCTGGCACTGCTAACACCATGCTGGCATGCAATCAACCATCAGAAGTAAAACTGAGCTCACAGGCACAGAAGGGCAGGGCTTTGTGTTCCCTTTTGAAGAGGCTGTGATACTTACATAGTGCTTTACACTTCCCTAATTATTCCACTGCCAGTACATGAGTTGGCTACACTACATTTGTCTGCGCCCTCCACGACGGCACTGGAGCAATTCTAGCACAGCACAAAAAGAGAGCACCAAGGTTTAACATCTGACTCATGCTAAATGGGATTGGCTACAGATTCAATCTCTCTACCTGGTTAAGTAATTAATTTTTTCCAGGTGCTTTCTCCTCCAGCTGCTGCACAATGAGCTGCAGCCCATGACACACTCCCGGTTGTTTCCTCCCCCTGCCTGCACCAGTGAGTGTGGCACCACATGCTGGAGTAGCCCACGATGGCAGAAGGTGACTAACATGCACATCATCTCTGTGGTTTTCCTCTAGTTCCACCAACTTCTTCCCAAGGAAGTGGCATCTGTTAAGGAGAGGAGGATGTATGCTTTGTGCAACACAACAACCTCCAGCATTCCTTGGGAAGATGTTGCGAGGGAAACAGGAGATCACCAGGTAGCACCAGCTATAGCTTATAGTGCTCCTGCTTGTCTGCCACTGTTTTCACTGCCTTTCTCTTGTTAAAATGTCCCATGGAAGAGAAGTCATAAAGCATTTCTTGGTGCTGCCGCAGAGGTGAAGAATATCACATTACACCCTCTGCTTTCCTTGAAAGTATGCCAAAAGGTAAAACTGCACAGAAAAATCTATATCAATAACTTTCCTCTATATCGAGTGTTTCCTACACTTGTAGGAAACAAAGAGGCCCTTAAGAAAAGTGATTATTGCCCTGCAGTGTTTTGTTCTGATCTGGGGGATGCAGGACCAACACGTATGGACTGCTGAAAATGGGTTTGCTGCTTCCAATTTGTTCCTTGATGTCTGATGAGAAGTGCTCCCTAACCACATATCTCAGAAGAGCTGAGGACTCCTCCAAGGATAATGGGGGAAACAATGGGAAGCTGCGATAGCCATGGCAAGGCCTGCAGTGAGTTCATTCATCATAAGATGAATTATGCCAGGACACCCCACAGTGTTCTCGCTATACTGTTTTCATGACCAGGTATTGATTGTCATCAACTCTGTATCAGCTCAATGCTGAATGCATCTTCTTCTGTCTGTAAAGAAAAGCTTGCTGTGCTACTTACTGTTGCTAAGCATTTGCCTTGCTCTGGAAACATTTTCCTTGCTCCCTGCACAGTCAACAATCTATTATGTAATGTACTAGTATTCAATGTACTAAAAATAGAAAAAGAAACAAACATTTTAAACTCTATGCAATGACAACAACAAAAAACTATAATAATAATGAAATACTTTTTTTTTCCCATGTGTGTGTTGATATTAAACATTGTTCAGCAAATTCAGGCAACTCCTGTGCCTGTGGCAGCAGTGACAGCCATAATTACATTTTATATAAGGAAGACTAATAAATATTCCCTGAGCCATGGAGAAAGAATGTTGAAAATGTGAGAGTTTGGATGGAGCAGAAGATGACTTAAAAACTGTCATTTTACCCATTTTCTTCTATTTTTGAAGAGGAAGTGTGGTGGTAGTGCTGCTCCTTTAAGACTGCAGAAGCACTGCTAGCAAAGGGGACATAGAAATATTTTCTTTATTAATTGTAAGACAGTGCTGATTCTGTCAGCACCTCTTTCTCAATGAAACTGGAGGTGACGAATCCTTTGAAAATCTCTTCCCCAATGAAGGAGGGTGGAAGCAGAATCCCTACTGTATTACTGTTTAAATGCATGCAATTTAACCACACTGGAGTGATGTTGGAATGGGAACACATCTTCTCCATCTTGTCAAATCTATTATTGGATTAATATTAATATTTGGATTTGGTTTCATATATTGTATCTACCCCTTTCACAAAAACAAGCACTTGCAGATTTATTCAGATTCAACACCCTTTATAAACACACAACTGTGTACCTCATATAAACACACGACTGTGCCTCACTACATAGGGAAGACTATCATGGGGCCTCTTGATTTGGAAACAAGAAGTACATCTTTTGGTATGCCTCACCTTACATAGGAACCAGAACTTAAACAAGGAAGGTGGGAGGGGAAAATTTCCCCCTAGCAGCTCTGAGCATGGCTCCTGTCCAGCCTGCAGAAACAGCTTGTCAGATGGTAACACATTCAGTATTAAAATCCTCTTGAATTGCTCATGAAAAAAGCACTTCAGATTTCCTTCCTCAATGTGCATTAGTACAAAAGTACTGCAGTAAAAAGCCCTAATGAGCTACATCCTCTTTGAGATTTCCAAATGCTTGACTTCTTTGTTGCTTCTGAGTGGTTCATTGTGCACACTCTGTTTCCACTGAGCCATTAGCTGACTTCTCTTTCCCTCTCTGTAACCAGTCCCTTTAATGACTGATCGTGCTGATTATCAAGTTAAGATATTTTTCCCTTTCTCCTGGAGACTGTGGAACAGGGGATGTAGGTAACCTGGGTAACTTCACTTGTTTCTTCTTGTTGTCATAAGGCCTCTGATGGCTTCCAGCAGTCCCGTACATCCTTCTGGCTACCAAGCTGAACACCGTAGGACAGCAGGGGGGAAGCAGTCAGAGCAGAGGTTTGGAAAAAAAAATCCCATCTCTGCTTGTCACATGCAATCGTGACTCTTCCTTCCCTCCTTATAGTCCTCACAGCAGTAATGTTTTCTCACTCTGTACAGTCTTTGGCACAACACATACCCAATCTCACACAGGCCGTGTAGATCTAACCATTTCTTTCTTTCTGAAGTTCATATCAATACGAGTCTAATGCAGCTGGATAGAGAGAGTCAGCCTCCAAGAGGCCAAAATGAGAAGTATCCCATTTTGTTGCTCAGGTGACATACAGTAGGGCTAATCTGGAAAAGGTGATGATAAAAACATGCACTGTAAAAATAAAAACAAAATACATAAATAATATATATTCCATCTTCCAGGTCTCAAAAAAGATACCCTCTGTATTTTGCAGTGATAAAAGGACATGAATTTTTCAGCATTTGACAATGACTGGGCAGATGACATTCCTGTTTGCTGACTCTCCTGAATTTGGAACAATGCTGACCTCAGAGGGATTATCCCTGAAGTTTCCAGTAACAGAAAACTACCTCCTACACTACAAACACCTCACTGCAGTATTTAGAACATGCAGCAACTAGATTAAAAAAAAGGGACAAAACAAAAAAAACAGAACCAAACCCTGAAAAACACAGAGTTAAGATCAAGAGTTAATCTGAAGTTTGAAAGCAGAACACTGTGCCACTTTTTCATTTGTCTTAGTGATCCCTTTACCTCTAAAACCAGCGGCTTCCAGCTGACAAAACTCATAAATAAAATAGTTGCACTGTGACCAGGGTGATGTAAAAGGACAGTGGCTTCTGAAACACATAATTATTAGCCTCCAGAGTAAGAAGTCATCTCCTTATTCTACTCTGGGACCATGATTCAGGGTCCTAGGTGTGTCTCCAAAGCAATGAGGATAAAACACACTCACACCAGTTTGCAGTTCTCCTGGTAACTATTCAACTTTTCTTGTTTGGGGGTCTTGTAAGTTACTGCAATCCACGCCACTGAGGGAATGTGCCGTGAAAGCAAGGCACAACACTGGTTTTGCCATGCACCCAAGCTGCGCTCTATTCTTGGGCTGCAAGCCCAAGATCCCCTCCAGGACACAATGACCTCTGAGCATGGACATAACTATTTTAGTGGTACAGAAATGTCTATGCTCAATGCCTGCTTCTCCAGAGGTAATAGTGCTGGAAAAAGGCTGTGCAGACACCTTCAAGCAAACTGCCTGCAAGTCAGTTTGAACTGGGAAGCAGTGTGCCCTATGCTCTTGCAGTTTGAACTTAGCAGCTGTGCTCATCACTGCCTTGGACCCTGGTGGTGCACTTCACCTACAGAAAAACATACCCCAGGAGTGCCAAAGGACATTCCTTTTTGATCTCTGCATTCATTTCATCCTTATTCCCTTTCACCTGCTGCCTCTCTTTGAAAGCAGCAGGTTTTCTGATGTCCTGATCTTCCCCCCTTTTCTGACTAATGCACCGCCCTTGCTAAGGTCTTTGCTCCCAGGCAGGAGGCTTCTGCTGACTGGCTGCAACAGAGCTGGTGAAGGTCCAGCACACTTCCAGATTTCCTCCCTTTAGTACTGCCCTTTCCCATCCCACTCTGCCCCGTCTTCTCCAAGGTGCTTCTCAGAATTGTAGTTAGCCTGCTTCTGGCTCTCACTCAGCTGAACGTCCCTCTCCCTGTGGCAGATGCCTGTAAGGTGCAAAGCTAAGGTCCCAAGGAAGAATATAGTTGAAATTAAGGATATTCTTAAACAGCTCGCCAAAACCACCTCCACTTCCCAGACTCAGAAATCTCCACTGCATTTGTTCTTGCAATGAGTTTGAGGACAGTTTTGTTGCTGTGGCAAGTCTGGAATATGACATTTCAGAGGCAATCCATTTAAGTGCTGTGCACAGTTTTATGGTAAAGAGATAATGATAAACTGGGGATTTTCAGAAGGGAATGCTGGTTAGAAATTCATAGTAAAATTAATCCTCACCCCAATGGCAGACATTCCTGTTCAAATTTTCTGTGTAGTAAGTTATTCGTGCAAGCTTCTTAACTCTGAATGTAGCACTGTACACTCACTGACTGAATGCTTTAGCCAATAAAAATACATATATAGCAGATGTCAGCAAGTGGCCCCAAAACCTCAGGCACATTCTTGTAACCCAAAATACAAAACACTTCTAGTCTGGGATAAATGATGCTCTTGCAAGAATGAAAAAAATGACACAAAGAACTAACCTGGTTTCAGTATGCATTGCAGACACAGAATGCCAATTGGAAAAGTTAAGCAGATTGCCCCCATTCACTTTCAAGCACACATGGGCACATCTGTAAGTAAAATTTCTTAAGAGGTCACAAGTAAGTAATTTCTAGGTTGTTGTGGGTTGCACAGTAAATGCTGTTCTCAGAGCAAGATATGGAATACAGACCAGAGGGAGTTCTAAAACCCTGTCCAACCTGTGATGACTTGCAGAACACACCATCACCAATTGAGAATGTCTTGTGGGATGATCCTTCACACTGCTGCATGTGAGACCAACTTCCCCAGACTGCTCACCACCTGGCAGCTTTCTTTATGATACTCCCAGAGGGACTTTTAAAATTGCACTAGGAAATTTCAAAATCCAGATCATTCTTTCTATGTCTGAAGGGGAAGCAGGACTTAATTCTCACCTTTGAGGCCTGGTAGCTGCAGGAACAGCTTCATCTGTGGCCACATGAAGAGTTGCATCCCAGCACTACAGCACTCCCATAGCCTGGGACTTTACCACAACACTGGTGCTGCATACAGAAGGTGTTCCTGCTGAAACTCAGCTTGGGAACTCTGTATGGCTCAGGGCCTAGAAAACAGTAGGAGAAAGAGAAACCAAGTGCAAACATCCACTCTCCAAGCTTATTCTGCTTTCAAACCACGGTGATTCTCTAGATTGCTACAGCGTGCTAGAAACTCTCTTTTTTTTTTTTGCATTGTCTGATGAAGAAGGAAAGAAAAGTGTTTCCTCCCTGGACTGCCTGAGACACCAAACAAGGCCATGAGAATTCTGTTGGAACACATGTGATGATTGGACACTAAACACACAGAGATGCTGAACCCCTAGGAGAGGCTTATTATTGTCAAGTTGTGAAAAAAGTATTTAGATTGTACCTCAGAAGACTCTAAAGCTTTGTGAAGACAGTGCCATCTTCAGAAGGACTCCTGTGGTTAGTAAATATCCAACTGGTATGCATGAAATCAGGTCTATACCTGTAGGCAAGCAAGTAGAATTTTCCAGTCTTGATTCATTTTTATTAAACCGGTAATGATGATGTCACTTTTCCTTTCAGAAAAATATGCACTGAAATATTCAAAGAATTGAAACAGAGTAAGGGAGGCACCCAACCATGTTTGTGTCATGGTTTCAAAAGTTTTGAATAATGCTCTCACGCAGTCCACTACTTTGACAACCCATAAGATTAAGTACGTGAGCCTCAAATGATGAAGCTAAAGGAAGTCCACAAGCAAATACTCTGATCCTCTTTGTATTTCTAGCTCAGAATCACTATGAACTGGAGCTGCCTTTGAAGATTTTGTCCCCTTTCACAACTTACTCTGTTTTGAATTTCTTTACCAGTTGAGTTTGGCTCTGAAGTAACTTATTAAATTTAAGGCTGATAACTGCACCATAGACAGTGAAAATCATGGAAGGTGAAGGGCCAGGGAGTGCAGAATATGTGCTCTTATTTACTGCTTCATTTGTAACACACAGCTGACTTTGCTCATTGATATTTTCCTAGTGCTGTGTGCTTGGTAGACCATGCAATTCTCAGCAATTTTGAGAGAAGCGAGAGAATATTTTACTACACTGAACATATTTTTACACTGTTATTTCTCTAAACAATCACTTTGTTAGAGATTTTCCATCTCTTACACTTGAAAAAATTGCTTTTACTTAAAAATTTGGCTTTGATCCTCCTAGGAGGAAGAATTGCAGAATTGTGATTATTGTGTACGATAAGGAAGCTTTACTGGACCTAAATCCCTCCACAAGCCTTTGAGTTTCAAACACCACGAGTTCAGAAACTAAGGTATGAAGGGACCTGTACAATTAACTGGCTGGTTTGTTGCATACAAAGGCCATCAGCATCACTGACTTCACCCTTAGGCACAGCCAAAATCAGGCCCTTCTCTCTGAAGATACTCAGCTGTGATGTAAGGATGCCAAGAGACAGGGGGATCACCTCACTTCTGGCCATTTCCCATTTTTTCCTAGGGGTCCATCTGTGTGCAAAAGTAAAAAGTCCCAGTCAGTTGTAGAGCTGAGAGCCAGAGGCAGAGGTGTCCCTGGGTCATTTTCAGGGGAGGAAAAGTGAAATAGGGAACAGCACCACCCCAGCTGCAGACTACACCTGACATGAAACAGTGGATGGAGGGGGTATCATCTGAGATACCTACAAAGCACTGCAGCAAGCAAGCCTATGTGCTTTGAATACTGCACCCAAGGGACTAAATTCCTGTTTTTATTTATTCAATGAGGATTTGAGTGTTTAATCATTACAAGCCACTCTGGGGAAAGAAGAGGGAAGAGGGAGCCACATGAACACACACAACTCAAAAGCCAGTATTTGTGCTGCTAGTAAATGAATCTGTCAATGTCCAGAAGTGACATGTTTGGATGGCAGCCATCATTAATGGGCACATTGGAAATATCACTCAGTTCTAATTACTGACTCTTTTGGAAAGTATGAATGTCAGTCTATCTAACAGAAATTATTTCACATGCATTGTTACTAAGTATGCAGAGATGTAAGCATTTCAAACCTTTTCATTTGACAAATAGTCATAATTTGACTATTCAGATGCAGTCCATACTTATCTGGGCTGTGGTTCAACATAAAATCTTTTACTGGCATTCAACTGTCCAAAACATCAGTTAACAGAAGGAATTTATTGTGGGGTGTTGGAGGAAATGAAATCAGAAGGTCTTCTCTTGCTGAAAAGGCTCTGAATGCTCAGTGCCATCACTGAATTTGCTCTGGGCCATGTCAGTACTATAAACTGGCAATTACACCAGCTATTTGTGATGATAGGCTTTTTGACTGAGAAATTCAAGAATACCAGGCTTAATTATTGCTATAAAACATTTTTCTCCAGCAAATTTATTTTTGGTAATCTTTAGCATATAGCAACATCTGAAAGCAGATATCTGCTGTAGCTGAAGTTTGCTGTTCGTGAGGGACAGGTCCAAGACAGTTTAGAACCCAAAAGTTCTTTCGCATGAGAGATTTTCCTCTAGTGACTGCCAAGAAAAGAGGCATCTTCACTATCCTCCCCTAATTCACCTGAGGATGTGGGTGGGGGTAGTTTATACTGCCCTTGACAGCTTCAGTATTACCTAGAAAAGTCAGTCAGTGAAATTGTAAGCTTGCTGTGGAAAAGAAGATAATGGGTGGAGTGACTGAAAAATACCAGGATCTCTGACTAAAGGGGAAATGGAGAAATGGGTACACTAGGGAAAAAAAGCATCAAGAATGACCTTGCCAAGGAGCAACATGACAACACAGCAATATCAAGAGCAATGCCACCTGGCAGCAGCAAGCGGCCTGTGTAGGGCAGTTCTGCTTGGCAAAACAGGGCATTCCAAAAGCAAGGCAACCTGCTAGCTTCCCTTTTCTGTCCTTTTCTCCTGCCCTGCTTGTTTCAATTAAAAAGCAAGTCCGGAAAACAGGCACTTAACCTGTCATGTGGATAAAATACCAGACCAACTCCTCCAAGTATTCTGGGAACATTTTCATTGCTTCTGCAGAAATTGCTTTTCTACTACTCAGAACAGTGGTCTAAAGGCAACTGGAGGGACTCTGTGTTGTGAAATAGCACAGACTGATAAGAGCTAGCTATAAACTGCCTCTCTGTGCTGGCTGAGCGGTAGGGTAAGCAGCCTGTTCCAAGATGCTTGTTGCCCTGTTAGGAAGGCAATGGCCCCAAGCTGCAGACCTGAAGCAAGCCCAGGTCTCTGTGGCTGAGGTCATCTCACCAGCAGAGGCATATGCGTGGCCTGCCTCCATGCACAGCAAGCCACACAGCCTTCTTCAAGCTATCAGCCTTGGATATCCTGCTAGGCTCGAAGGATTACTCCATAAGCTGAAAACTGAGGAGCTCTTGCATGCAAGTTTCCCAATGTTTGTGGACTGCATTTGCAACCAGGATGATTTGGGGTGCTCAGGCAGGGGTATCTTACACCTATTTTTGGGTGGATGTGGTAAAGTTAGTGCTGGGTTCAGAAATACCATTCCTTCCAAAGTATCAAGCGGACACCCAGCAGCTGAGACACTGCTTTCAGCAGTCATGCCTGAAAATTTTTGCACAGTCCTTACAGAAGATTTATGCAGGAACACAGAGGGTTTTTTAACATCTCTGAATGTGAAAGCCAGTGAAACTCTTAAACGTATACATCTTTAGAACAGATCTGTAACATGTCTTTGAGCTTTACAGGGATCACTCCATAATTCTCTTTCCTGAGCTTTGCTTTGTCACTTTGTACACAATTTTACTAATCTGTTAAAAGTAAGCATTTTACAACTTAAAAGGACAACAGTAATCTTGAAATAAGTCCCAGTTTGAGGGGGTGGAGGGTGTAGAGTGAAGACAGTTTTGGGTACCATGCAGTGCCCCAGGCCACCTCTTAGACTTTGCAAACATTCATTATTTTTTCCATAGCCTATGTCGGCAGTAAATTTCCTACAGCTGGAATGGCACCCTGTGGGACTCAGCAGGCTGCAGCAAGCCCTTCACAGAGCCTCCTCCCACCCTTGCATGTGCTCTGCACCTCAAGGCGTTCCTGCCTGGGGAAGCCTGATTCAGTGTCCCTGCCAGGCTATTAAAAGTTAGAATGTATCACATGCCTTGAGTATGTTAACACCCTCACTTGAGATACAGCCCCACTGGGAAACACTGGCGGACAGTGAGGATTTTCAAGCAAAACCAACATTTCCACCTAGCTTAACTGTGAGCACAGCATACACACCAGACGTTTCACTAAGGAGCACACCTCTTCCTCACCACTGTTCATGCAATCATCTCTTGTCTCTGCATAGCAAAAATATCCATTTTCGGTATCAGCGGATCTCAGACTTGGCACCTCCTTTTCTACCTTCCACTTGGGAAAATGAAACTAGCTAACATACACAAAACATCTACCAACAGCATACAGCTATGGATGAAATTCTCAAAACTGCCTAGTCTTGTACTTCTGTTTCAGAGATCTCAGTCCTGAAGAGTTTAATGTTATCAAGGTAGACAGGTGGCCTGGAGTATGACCCAGAAAAGAGAGTGAGGGAGCTGGACTTGTTTGGTCACGCAAAGACGAGTCTAACGTGCTCTAGTAGCAGCTCACAAATATTTGAAGAGAATTACAAAGAACCCTTGCCGGCAGTTGTAGGTGGTATAACTAGGGACAGTGGCCATAGATTGAGCCTTCAGAGATTCAGGCCAGACAAAAGGAAAACCTGTTGGAAGGTGCAGAGGATGATGCAGACCTGGATGGACTCACCAGGAAGGTTTTCAAGACTTGGTCAAAGGCAAGGATACCCTGAGGTAGTGTTGGAGGTAGTCCTGCTCCAAGGGGAAAGCTGCATTCAGTCGCCCTCCTTCAAGCCAAAATTTTCAAATCTTTCTGTTTTTCCTTACTGAAAACCCCAGATATTCTCACATACACAGATGTTTTTGAACACTGTACCCAGCAACTTAAATCAGCTTTTACTTGGGATCTTAGTGAATCTCAACAAGCAAACAAGCAACACTGGACCACCACTCTGTTTTTATACCGGAAACAACCTCACAGCAGATTTTTTAGCATCCCTGCCACAAAGCTGTTGAATCCAAGAGCAGCAGTAGGAGTGACTTCCAGAGAGGCCTAACTTGATTCCCTTCTCCAGACATGATGAGCTCTTAGATCAGTACCTGGGGGATGACATGGCATATGGTGCATGACAGAGGTATCCTGCCTGACTCTAATGATTGTCCTTTTTAAAATACTGTCAGCGTCAGTGTCAGGTGATAGCAGGGTGTCTTGCTGTCTGTCTGTATCTCAGGTGGAAATCTCACATTGACAGAACCAGTGGAACTGTCTTGGGGAACTGCAGAGCAAGGAAGAAAGGGAAGAAGAAGGACACAGCTGATAGACTATGAAGTGGGGAAGTTCAATCATTAAAGTAAGTTTCTTGATTCTTGTGATAAACTTTAATCTGTTAGACTATCTCACAGAGGTATATCACTTGTCATGATGACAGACGAATGACATTTTCCTCCCTTGAGGCCATCTGACTTCATCACATATTTTGACAGATACATGATTCTAAAGACAGCACTTGCCAAGAGATGTCATTATAATTCACAGATATTTTCTCCTAAGATAGGAAAGAAGTAGTTTAGTGAAAGATCAAAAAGAAATTAGGAGAGAGAAACTACCACATGATCCTGTATTTTTGGTTGCGTCTTTATTATCATAAATAAGCTAGCAATTAAACTTAACTTTTCAAAACTATTTAAAATAAAATTAAGTAAGAATTACTCTTAAATACTTTGATAGCAAGTAAAAAAAAAAAAAAAGTGAAAGACTTTAAGAAGTTTTTCAGGTTGTTTGATTATTTTTTTCTTGTCTTCTGGAATCTTAAATTCCCACTGTCACTGCCAAGAATTTCTCTTATTTTGGGTTAAATTCAGGTGATCTGTACTAACTATGCTAAAACGGTATTCTCAGTCTGAAGGACAGAAAGAAACTCATGTGACTTCAGATCATTGTATTTCACGACAAGTAATTTTGGAGTTCAGTACAATCTACTGTTTCTCGTGTGTAGTACGTCTTCAGTCAGCTATCGTGTCCTAGCCTGTGTCTAGTCTGTGACCTCTTCAGGGCAGCGCATTCCCAATTTGTCCCAACACCTGCAAGTGAGGTGATGCTGGTTTACATTTCCAGCCTTTGTAATAACAAAAATATCTCTTCAGAGCTGTATTTCAATCTGGAACAATGGAGGGATCAAACTCCATTCACTATCACATTGTTGATGTATAGATATTCATTTACACAGCAAGGAAACAACACTGGAATTACTACTGTGAAATTGATCATAGGATGCCAGATGTAATACTGCTTTTTTTCAGTATTATACCTCATGGCCACCCTTACTTTGCAGTGTTTTACAGAATCCATGTTTTCAAGTTAGAAATATGAACCTAATTGTTCCTGTCAGGTCAGAAAACTCCACCTGAAAACATGGTCAGTCACAACGGTTCATTGTCTGAAGCAATCTAGTCTGGCAGACTCTGCTGCTCTCAAAGGGCAAAATGCTAAGTGTGGAGTAGGCATAGTTTCCTGAGAATATTCACATCATTCATGGAGATTTATATGTGGGAAGTATAAAGTAACACTCAGAAAATTATAATCCGTATTCCGCCCATGCAGCAAGATAGTATAAAATCCAGTTATGCAAAAGCCCAAGTACTTATTATGTTAGATAAAACAGTTCTTAGAATTCTTTCTAATTTACTCATTCTGAAATTTCATATCAAGTAGCTGGGCAGAAAGTCTGACTTGATTTCAAAAGGGGTATAAACTGTTACTGCAGTATAAAATATTTCAGATTTTAAGCAATTTCTTTTCAGCCTTACTTGAAATCCTCTCACCCTCCTCTACCCCCTGTATTTTTGGGATTAATTCAATTCATTCATTTTGCATATTACAACTACATCCAGGGCATCTTCCATTGGGATTAACGCCAACTTGCTTGCCACTTTACAGACACAAAATATGGCTGTCTTCTAATTTATTCACTGTTTTTCAAGATTTTTTTGATCAGCCATCAGTAGCTCATGCAGTAATACACATGTTTTTGAGGCTCCTTTTCCTTAGTCCTTCAGATGTTAAGCAGTGGGATATATAGCTTTTTGGGATGGGGAGCTTTGGTGGTTGGAGAAGAGCAAGAGTGCTGTGACAAGCAACAAAGAATTGCATGACCACTTAAAATCTTTCTGAGGTAGAGCAAATCCCAAGGGAAGAGCTGCTTGCTTGAAAAGGCACACAGATGTTTAGAATGAGGTTATGGAGGTAAGGTTTTTTCTATGCTTGATTATGCCCAGGGACAAGTGTATATAGCATAAATGAACAAGCTGTACAGATCAAATTGCCCACAGCCCTCACCTGGCATATCTTTTTCAGCAGGAAGCCAATTTACCCCTCCACCCCCCAACACCTAGTATACCCTGCTGCACAGGGTACTTCAGAGAGGCATTTATGCTTTTGTCTAATGATTGTGTGTCTTTGTTATGAAACACACTTTAACTTGCACCTATCAAAATCCTAGTGTAGACGGGACAATCTTTATGAATTACAGATCACCATATTGGAGACAAATGAGTATTTACCCTGTCAAGTTACCATATCATAAAATCACTCTACTTCACCCACATTAAAGACATTTTCTTAAAGTAGGTATGCTTTGATTACTGAGGATCCTAATTAGAAGGAGAGGGGAGTTATTTCACAGGAGAAGGAATTTTATGCAAAATCAAATTAGTAGCAAAAGAGTTAACAAGTTTATTAACAAAAAAAAAAAAAAATACCTGCCACTTAGCCTTTTATAGACCCAGTGTTTAAAGGCAACATAAACACACTACTGCTCAAAGGGAAGTGTTCCTTTAAAAATGCATAGCAACTAGAGATGAATTTTTGTAAGAGCATCAAGCTGGTCATTAAATGCTGCAGATTAACGGCACAGTGAGACGAGAGGCACTCTTAGGCAATGTCAGGTGCTGTATTTCCCAGAGTTTCATCTCCCTAAATGTTCAGTGTTTTCCTGGGTATAAAGATTATTTATCACTTCATATATGGTTAAAATTAAAGGGCTAGAAACAGTTCTTTCTTTGATTAGCCCCAGTGCCTCATTCACTGGATGGCACTGGGCAGGTTGTTTCACAGAATCACAGAATCTTCTAGGATTTCATTTCTGAGCCATCTGCAAAGGTATAATAATAAGACAGATAACACCCACTTTTCTCCAGCATTGCAGCAGTCTCAGTCATATGAAAACTGAGAGTCTGCCCTTGATTTCCGTGCATTTTTATGAGTTATATTGAGAGGTAATACCATGCACTATGACCTGTTCTGTGCTCCTCTTGAATAGCAGTTGAATGAACCTGACATCATGTTGCACTGATGCCTCGCATTGAAGGAGTTTCAGTCACACACAAAAACCTCTTGTGACATAAGACTTGCTGTGCAAGGAGCCTACAGTGATACTACCTCAAAGCAACTCAGATACAATGTGGTTTAGGAGAAGTAATATGAAATTGTAATTCTCTAATGTTAAACAATGACATGGAGGTGGTACGTGAAACTAAAGCAAATCTATAAACTGCAAGTGGCAAAACAAGGGAATTGTCACTTGAGTAAGAAATCTGAAATTTATTTCCATGGTGCAATATAACTTCTGATGTCATTTGGCCTATGGAACACTTTAACAGTGTGAATGAATATGAAAAAGCATGAATATGATCTTCATATCCCTTGCAGAAGCAATTTTCAATGAGGTCATTCCTATGAATCTCAGTTGACAGTCATGCTAAGGGACTTGCAGACAACAGTGAATACTTGAACTTGTGACTTCCAAAGCATCAGGCAAGCAGTATTACCAATGCCTGTAATGTTACTGGGAATTTCATCATGTTCTCTACAGGTTCTGAAGGTATGTATGTAGATGAGAAGCTCAATTTTTGTGAAGAAGAAATAAAGCAAGTTTCTAGACTTCCAAGCTGTGTAGGAAGGGTGAAAGACACAGAAGAGCTGCAACCCAAAAGCTCTGAAAGTGGAGAGAAAACTGATAAACAGTGCTGTGCATTTTAAGGTATCTGGTGATTTGGGGGGCTCTAAGATCTTCTGGCAAGACTGACAGTGAAAGGGGACTTCGAATGTAACAGTGTGTGAGTTAAGAACCAAAAAGAAGAAATCCACAAGCTGGCTTAGATCCTCAGGCCTCTGAAAGTCTCCTGGACACAGAAAAACCACAGTGAAAATCGGCTGGCATGAAGCCTAACATACTTTTGGAGGGGAAAAAATGACAGTAAAAGGCTATAATAATGTGCTCTTGCTGGAACCTAAAACCACTAGGCTTGTGGTCCCAAATGCTGCTGATTTAATCTTGGGTGTTAGCTTAACTTGTTTACTTTGTAATCAAAAGAAAACTCACAAATAAAAAAAAATCCTATTTAAGGAAGTGGCAACATCATAATTCCAAGAAAAACTCAGTTGGGGACTGTCTGGCTTGTCTTATAAAATAAGCTTAGAAAAACAGAGTTGTCTGAACTGAGCACAATGTGAATGTTGCTAGGGGTTGTGTAGATGCACATATAGGTTACCCACAACACTCCAGGTTATCCTCTCCATCTTGAACCCGTCTCTGGGCCACTGTGCCTTAGCTTACCACCAATTTCATTCTGTCATTCAGCCAGGTGCTTGAAACAAAGCTTCTCAGCCACTGGCTTCCCTGTCATTCCTCATATCTGCCTCGGTCCCTATTTTTGGCCAACCAACCTCTGTTTTTAGGACGGTATTCAAAACTAGGAGGGGAGACCAAGAGCTCCCTCACTGGGAAAGCAAGCCAAATGACAGAGAAGTCAGCTGGGTGAACTACTCATTCTGGGGTGGAGAACATGATGTACTTATTTATTCTGCCATGCATGCCCTGAAACCACCCCTCAAGGTAAATTTACTGCTCTGTTATAATATAGAACTTGCATCACTCTAACTTACTTTGGTAGATTGACAGCAAGTAAGAATTTCAGGTTTCACTTTAAGAAGTTTCTTGGCCTTGTAAGTGTGCAACTTTAAACATGGAGTACACTCAAAAGTCTCAAATCATAAATCAAATACAAAAGGACCCAAAATTTATACATAAGTGCACCAGTGCTATTGCAAAGTTCTCTAGTCTAGACAGCCTCCACACATTCAGAAAGTTCTAATTTATTGATTTAATTAACTCAGGTCACAGTCAAGACTTTTGCCAAAGCACAACTTACTTCACAAAGAACTTGGTTTGGCCTTTGTGGTGGTTTAGCCCCTGCCGGGGTCTGAGACCACGCGGCCGCTGCCCCTCCCCCACAAAGGGAGTGAAATACAAAGCCCCGGGGCTGAGATAAGGAGAGGTTTAATACAACAGTGCAATAGCAACACAACCAACAACAACAATAACAATAACAGTAATAGTGATAGCAGTGAACAGAGCAAAATAGCTACCAAATACAGCAGTTTGAAGCACGATGTACAAAACCACGAGTGCCCCGCGCTCCGCGCCAGGAAAATGTGACCTGCCAGGATGTGACGTCCGCATGGTATCTGAATAACCCGGCTAGAGCTCCCCCCCACTGCTGGGGAAACTTAACCCTATCCTGGTTAAACCAGGACAGCCTTTTTCTAGGGTACATTAAAGTATCTCCTTTTTTCCACCCACCACCTATTGTACAAATCATGGATCAAATTTGTCTCTAATGCAATTTTACTAATGTGGGACAAAATCCATTGTGGAGGAACATGCAGGAAGATATCTGTACTTTCCTTCTATTGGTCACTAAGCTTGTAGTCTGACCTAATATAGCTCTTTCATATATAAATAATGCCTGCATTAAGTACCTGACATGACTGGCTTGTGCCTGTACCCCTCTAGGAAACACTGAGGCAGGCTCCTGTAGAAGACAATCCAGAGCACCAATTTCTACCCTTGCTCATTACAGTGGTGCCTGGAAACCCATCTAATGTAGTACTCAGAGGTAGTACACTTTGGTGCAAAAATGTGCATGCTCTTAAAAATGGCTGTCATGGTCAGCTCATGAGTTCGTGAAGCCCTATATTCTCCAGCAGGTGCTGGCAGCATAAGCAGCATCACTGCTTCCCCATGCTCTTGTTTCCACATCCTGCTTCTTAAGTACATGCTGCAAACCCACTTGTGCAGAGAGTTTTACTCTTTATGTGAACAGTACATAGTGCAGTGAGAAACTGGAGTGTGGTGCAAGATTCCAGGTACACAATAAAACACTTAAAAGTTCAGCAACAACCCACAAAGGTGATCAGGAGATAGGGATTAATTATTAAAAAGAAATTTAAAAGAAGTGGATAAGAAAGATTCAGATATTTATGCATTGATTTGTTTGTTTGAGTACATCAAAAAACCACTGAAAGTTAAAGATTATAGCAAACCAACATTAAATTTGCAGTTAATGTTGGTTCTGACAACGTGAGCAGCAGGAGCCCTGATGTCCACCATGGAATAAGGAGGCTTCTGGGGAAACACAAAACTGTGCAGCCAGGTAGCTTTTCTCATGGCATGAGTGGGGCAGCTGGAACTAGTATGACCTAACAGTACCAGACCTCATTCTGAGATGAGACCAGCCGTGGAAGTGCCCTCTGGACCATGAAAGACCGTATCAGATGTATGCTGTGATGGACAACTCCCCAGCCTTCTTGTTTTTCGTCTAGTTATTACTCAAGTCCATGGCATAGCTGCCCACCTGTCGAATTTACATGCTGGTTCTTTCAGACGTCGTGACCATCACAAAACGCCTGGAGTGATACAGATGTGCCACCAGGGGTCAGGTTGAACACGGCACAACCAAGCAATATCCCGCGCTGGGGTCAGAAAACCCCCTCTCCGCCACGTACAGACAGAGAAGCTGTCGGAAACTTGTCCACAGGATGTTGAGACGGCCCAACCTGAGTGGAGTCCGGAGTTAACCCAGACAACCCGCAGGGGGTTTCATGTTCTTAGCAGAACTGAGCCTGAGGAGGATGTGCCAGGTTGTCTGGAGCCTATCTGTACTGCTGATGCCATCTACTGGCTAAAGCATTACCTAGCCATGGCTAGTGGGAAGAGCCTGCAGCGAAGTAAGGGCACCCCTTACCTCCTTACTGCTGTGGGAAAGCTGACAGGCTTGGAAACCGTGGGGAACAAACAGCAAAAGACCAAAGTATGCATGTACATAGTCCCTTTCTAGCCATCCTCTGTCTAGTAGTAGAAGTGCTGGGAAATGAACCTTTGGAAGGATTTTTTTGCCCCTGTCCCAAATGGCCTTTGAATGTTCCTTCCTCACATATTCAAGATAGACCCATTCATGAGATGCAACTCACCAGAAGTGAAGCTATCCTGTGTTGGAAAACAGTGCTGCTTCTGCAATGTGAATCTGCTCTGGTGCCTGGTGTGGCTGCAGGAGCAGCTTGCAGCTCTGGCGATGCCCTCCTGGTGAGGCTGTAGGTGGCACAGTGTGGGCAGCTGGGCGTGCTAAGTCCTGTGGTGGTCCCACAGCGGGCTGGGTGCAGGGGCACAGGCGACTGCTCACTTCTCTCACTGATGTCCTCTTCAAGGAGCTCTGAACTCAAGTGTTTTCTGCGGACTGAGAGAAATCTACAAGCAAGTAACACTGTGGCCTGCAGTTAGGTCTTAGCACAGCAGCTCTGCCAAAACAGTACAGAGCCAGAGGAAGAGGGAATTTACAGGGTCATCAGCTCTCCCAAAACAGTAGAGAGACAGAGGAAGAGCGAACTTACAGGGTAACCAAATCAACATGCATGTTTATGTGCAACTACTTAGCCAATGTAAAAATCTAAATTACCAGACAATGAAGCACCCCAACAGTGTGACAGAAGCTAAGAAAAGTCAAAGCATCTAAACCTTCTGTTTTTAAGATTCCAGGGTCATGAATCACTTGCATTTGCCAGTCAGTTGTACTGAATAAAATTCTAAAACAACAGAGGAGTCCCTGAATAGTGGTACTACTGAGACACTTACAAAAATGGGAGTCAACTGCTTTTGAATATGTCTACCCTAAATTCCATATTATGGTGGTAACAGTGCTGGTGTGGTGATTAAGGATTTACAGAAAGTGATCTTATCTTCTATTAGATGCACTGATCCAAGCAGATGATACTGCTTAGTTTGTTTGGTTTCTCACCCCCCTCCTGACCCTCTTCATGCTGTGTGATCTCTTTTGCAGACAGATAATCTCATATCTGAGACAAATAGCCTCTCCACAGTGTTGCAGAAGGGGTGTCTCTGCTGTGGTGGCCTCAGCTGGTACAACCATTTGTTCCAAAGACAGTATTACCTCTCCCTACAACTCTGACCTCACTTTTACCCACAGAGCCCTTTTTAGGAACACAGCCTGATGTCTCTGGTAGTGCTGGTGCTGCCTTGCCTGAGCCCCATAAACTTCCCACATGAAAATCAAACTCCAGTCACATATATTAGCTCCAAATACTTTCAGACCTGGTTGCTCAAGATAATGGCCAGTCTCCTACTGTGAACTAGAAGATGTACCATCTACTAGACTTAAACTAAAAAATGCTTGATTAAAGAAATGCTAGAAAAATGCTGGTAATTAACAAATAATATCATAATCCAAATTTGCATTGCCTGCAGTTCACTAATTGTGCCCTTTTGCCCTTCTGTTTTTTTCATTAAGATGTGAGCTATATTCTATTACAAGTCTCTTTATTCTTCATATCAGCTCCCTGTACAAACTTTAGTGTATTTTAATAATTCCTGAGACACCAAGTTGTTGCAAGTTTTTTTCTCAGCCATTTTCCTTCCCACAACCTCCCTCCTCATTGTAGTCCATGAACTTTGACTGAAGGATTTATGCACATGGAGAGAAAATCAAGATGCAGTGGGAATAATAAGGAGCAAAGGGAGAAGGAGGGAGCAGAGCTGGTTCTGAGACAGCCTTCTGTCATGACCTCAGGAGTACTCCTACTTCCTTTCCTGGTTGTCATATCTAACGAACACATCTGAACTGGATTGTCTCTTACAAAATATTTGTAGATCATCATGTCCAGTGGAATTCTGACTGACAGGAGTCTCAGTACATGAGTTTCTATATTAGGCAAACTGTACAATTATTTGCACGGAAATTTCTTGTGATATGATAGTTCATCAAGCAGTTCTTTACTGCATGTCAATGTTACTACAGTTCATACTGAGTAATAAGGACTCCAAACATTGTCAAAAGATGGTTGTAAATAGATAAACCAAAGTTTCGCAATTCCAATAATTTCAACATAATTGTGTGTGAGACATGATGCTCAATTAATACAAATCAAAAGCAATGCTGATAAGACACTTTACCACAGGAAATAACCCAACATTCTTGCAGTTGTATTTTATTTGATCATGCCTAGTGACTGTCAAAGTCTCTCCAACAAACATTAAGTTTTACAAATAGCCAAAGAGAACATTCTCTTCTGACACAAGGTGACCTGCCCTGCAAGTGTACTTTTAACAGCTAACTTCACAGAACAGTCAGTGGAGCAGAAAGAATATACACCTCTAGAAATTAATATATTGGGTGCTTATATTGCATGGTTCCAAGAATCACCTTCATGCGTCGTGATCCAACGTACACAAAGGTGAAATGTCCATTGGCTGCTAGACCACTGAGTGGAACTGCTCAGGACGGAACTATCCATCACAGATGGCCCTTTTTAAAATTTTGCTTACAGTCTCAGGTGAAATTAACAGCAAAGCGAAGGACATCAAGTACTTTACAGGCACTGCTACTTCTGTAGACTGAGGCCCAGTTAGAGACCATGAAACAATTAGGGTTCATTTGCTGCTCAAAAAGCTCCTCAATGAAGATACTCCTTCCCCTGTTTGGGAAAATAAGGCATTGGCTGTGTATTTCTTCATTCATTTGATCTTGAGCTATTTATGGAGTACTGTCCTATTCCAGCTAATAATACATATCTGAAAAGTTCAAAGGTGTGGTCTGAATACCCATTTCAACATGAGGAAATACCCCATTTCTTTCCCAAACAGAATCTTAGAAAATATGAAGACCCAATGGGATGTTGGCTTAGCAGGACAAAGATCTGCTAAACTATTTCTGTGCTGGACAATGAAAAATTACCATACACATTTGCTTTCATACAACAGCACAGAACTATAGATATGCCTTAGCTTTTAGATGTATTCAGTGCCTGCTTTGTAGCAGCTTTTAAAACCACATTGGCCAACTTCATCTAAATTTGACTGCAGGGTAAGCTCTCAGTCACTCTCAGTTCTAAAAGATTTGTGAAAAAGAGATGGCAAAATAGAGCTGCCAGACACCAATCTGTTCCTCTAAAAAGGCTGGGCAAGCGTATTATTCAGTGTCAGCAAACTTTAACAGGAAAAACACTTTAAGAATGCCACAACAACAGGAAAAAGCTCAGGTCCCCTGCACTTTTAGACATTAATAATGCAGTCAGAATTGCAAAGACCTGCTGGAGTGTGTCCGGAGATGAGCAACAAAGCTGGTCAAGGGTCTGGAGAACGTGTCTTATGAGAAATAGCTGAGGGAACTGGAGTTGTTTAGTCTGGAGAAAAGGAGGCTCAGGGGAGATTGTATCACTTTCTACAACTACCTGAAAGGAGGATGTATCGAGGTGGGTGTCGATCTCTTTTCCCAAGTAGCAAGTGACAGGACAAGAGGAAATGGCCTCAAGTTGGTCAGGGGAGGTTTAGATTGGATATTAGGAAAAATTTCTTAATTGGAAGGGTTATCAAGCACTGGAACAGGCTGCCCAGGGAAGTGGTTGAGTCACCATCCCTGGAAGTATTTAAAAAATGTGTAGACATGGTGATCAGGGACATCATTTAGTGGTGGACTTGGCAGCGTTAGCTTTATGGTTGGACTTGGTGATCTTAAAGGTTTCTTCCAACTGAAATGATTCTATGATTCTATTATTCTATGAAACTAGGCTGCTGTTTTTGAGGAAGCTGTGAACACATCCATGAGTCCTTGCTCTATAATTCACTGAAATAGGTACAGAGACCTATTGATTTCACAGGGCAATGGGAAAAAAAGAATCTAAAATACACAGCTGAGGCAAAACAGAAATTACAGACAAAAGATTCATTAACTTCAGTGGAGAGTATAATGGAGAGAAGAGTTATCCTCAGTCCTGGCTCTCAACAGGGCAGAAAATGATTCCTCAGTTGGGCTGGCCTTCCTGTGGAACCTTAAACTCTCATGGCAAAAATCAGATCATCTCTTAAGAGTCTGCAGGTCATTAGTGTTGACTTCTACTGTCTGTGACCTTCAACATGCTGTGAACAAAACTCCACCAACATATATGTGAACAAAGAGGGTATAAATCCAGCAAGCCAAAATTAATATCTTCCAGCAAGAAAAGAGTTGTGTAAAACAAGCTTTCAGTAGCAGTTTGCATTAAGTTTAAAATGCAGTCAACTACACAGAAAACTTATCTTCTAGCACTGCAAGAAACCTGCCTTACCATCTTCATTATCTGTCCCTCCTTTCACCTCTGCCATAGAGCTTTTGGATTAAATACAGCAGTTAAAAGCACAGTTTATCTAAAGCATCCCCAAAGTGAAAGTTTGTGAAAGTAAGTAACTCAGGGCAAGCAACTGAAATGCAGAAGTTTCTCCTTAAATTGTAACAGGAATGTTTCAGCCCCAGAATCCCCATCTAACTCCCTTCCCAAAGTTAGCTGGCTGCAGTCCTGGCAGCTGGTAAATAAATGACTGTGGTGGTTTAGTCCCTGCCGGCGTCTGAGACCACACGGCCGCTCCCCCTCCCCCACAAAGGGAGTGAAATACAAAGCCCCGATCTGAGATAAGGAGAGGTTTAATACAACAGTGCAACAGCAACACAACAAACAACAACAATAACAATAACAGTAATAACAATGAACAGAGCAAGGTATGTACCGATACAGCAGTGAGAGCAGAGAGATGGCATAACACACGCGCTCACCGACTGTCCCGCGCTCCTGCGCTTGGGTGCCAGGAGGTGACGTCAGCATGGTATTGAATAACCTGGCTAAAGCTTCCCCCCACTGCTGGGGAAACTTAACCCTATCCTAGCTAAACCAGGACAATGACCTACATGGGCAGCAGATTTTTAGTTTGGAAGGACTTGTTAGTGAAATTTCAACAAATGCCCCTGAAGTGATAAGGCTTGGACAATAGGCCCAAGCCAGAGTTGACCTATAGATGAATCCTGTATATTTTATAACTGATAACCATTGTGCTAACAGGTATTATACTAAGTTATAACAAACCACCTAGTCTGATGTAAAAGATGGAAGTGTTGAAGCCTGAGCAACAGGCCCTGAACTGAAACTGTTAACTCAGTATGTAATCCCTAATGAAATATGCATGGAGGATGTAGCTATGATGAATGTATCTTTCCCTTCCTTTGTATATGAATAGAGTAACAGAGTCATGGAGTCAGGTGCCTGTCCTCGAGGCCTGATGTGAGACCTTGTGCATAATCCGATCAGATAAGCAGAGAAATTCCCTTAGTTTCTTCCTTGAGCCCTGGCCAGGCTCTGGGGGGAACCCAATGTGAAATTTAAACCAGATATTTCCGCTCAAAACAAAGGTGCCAGCTATTCTGGCTTGCTGATTTTTAGCATATAAGGCTGGACCCACTCACAGCGACTTTGGAAGCCTCACCTATGGGTGGACGCACCACGTAGGACTCCCCACTTGCCAGGACAGGCTCTCCAAATCCTCGCTGTAACCGGGGCTGCCCAGCGACTGCGGGTCTGGATGATGGTAACGTATGCAAGTGGTGATGTATCTTTCTTAATCACTATTCTCTCTCTCAGGTAGTAATGATTTGATGCATTACCCTGTATTTTCCTATTTGTTTAAGTGTACTATTCTGTCTTTTCTTACTGTATGTGTTCTGTATTATTCTGTTATATTATTTAGTTATTTCTAGTAAAATACGCCTGCTCTTTTCACTCTGGTGTCTGAGTTTAATTGGTATCCCTAATCAGCAAAACAGCCCCTCACAGGCTTTTCCATTTATGGAGGCTGTGGCTTAGCTGACAATTGGATTATTCCAACAAGTCTTCAGAAGTCCAACAAGTCATCTTAAGAGAAGTGCTTTATGGCCCCAGATTTAGGGCTGTTCAACCTTTCCATCAATCACACCTTACCACCCTCCAATTCATTTGACTCCCATTTGTGCAGGAACAGTAGCATGGTGCTAAGAGTTGCCTGGGTGACTGCAGCGGGCAGGGTGATTCTCTCACTGACATTTTACAAGGGCACTATTGTGGCAAGCAGCAACATCCAGTGTTTGCAAGGTCTGTCTGCTAACCAAGTCATGTATGATCCTTCTGAGGACGACCTGTCTCTGCTTATTGCTGCTTCCCCAAATATTCACCTCTCCAGATGGCTGTTCTGCACACTGTAAAATCCTTCAGACCTACATAGCCAACTACTCAACAGATCTCTGCTCTATCTTATTTGAAAGTATGGCTGAAAGGCCATACTCCCCTTCTGCAACATTTTTCTAGGAGACACATGCCCTAGACTTTGGGAAATACTATTCAGAGTAGACACACTCTTCCCCTACCAGTAAGACAACAGATAATTTTCTAGAGCTGAACATTTGTATATTGCTCCACAGTCGTTTATTGAGGAACACAAATGATTTTTAAAAATTGCTCACCTACAAAGCACTATCTCAGCTCTGGGGCAGACTTAAGGCACCACTTCATATGTTCCGTCCAGAAAGGAGCTATACCTGTGTGGTGAGGAAGCCTCTCTGTTAAAACCAAACCAGATCCCAAAGATCACTTCCGAAATGAGTAAATAAGACACTGGACCGAAGGCCAGGCTAAGATTAAGAGACTGGCAGGGGGGATGGGGGGGGGGGGGGCGGGGATTGGGGGCAGGGAGTTGATTAGCTGCCAGTGCAAAGCATCCAGTCTGCAAACAGAGGGATCAATAGCTGAACTCTTACCTGTGGCTCCTGGGAGCCCCGTGCCTATGGCAGAGGTATCACTATGTAAAATACTGACAGGAAGTGCAACTTCATCTCCCCCTCTGCTGGCTCAAAAGAAAAGATATTTTAGATAGGCGCACACTGCTTTAACAGTCACAAGGTTATTTCAGTCACTGATACTTTACACAGATTTGTATCTGACAGAGCCTACCATTACAAAGGAGATATTTGAGGCATAATATAGGGCCAGCACGTCCAGCTTATCTCTTTCAGACATGAAGTTTGCAGAACTGTGGGACACTACCTGACAAAAGTTTCCCTGCTATCCACAGGCTGTCAAATCTATCACTGCTGGTAACTCCAAGTTAAAATGGCTCTCGCAACACATGAACAGATACAGGACACTGAAAGATATGAACAGTAAGAAATGATCTTGTTGCAAGAAGAAAAAAGGTTGTCAGTCTCTCAGATTAAAAATTACATCCTTGCACATTCATCACAGCTGTGAATAATGATATTAGAGAATCAGGTCCTGCCTAACATCTGTTGCTTGGCCTTGCTTTGAAGCATTCAGTAAACAAAAGCTCCCAAAACATCCTATTTGCCTGTGCTATCATACATCCAAATCAAAAGCAGCACCTGGCCTTCCAAGATATTTCACCTCCCTCTACAAATGTGAAGACCATGCATACATAGTCATCACACAGTTGCTCATCTTGTAACTGGCAACTGTAAAAGCAGCCTATTACTGGCCAGGAAATTCTAGTATGTTTTAAAAGCATACCATACATTTGTTTCCCATAACATCTTAACTGTAGCTTAATATGAACATTCAACACAGGAATACAGTGTACTAAAACAGATAATAGAGATTGTGTTAGAAATCAAGAGAATGGAAGAATCACAGAATCATGGAATCATTCAGATTGGAAAAGACCCTTGGGATCATCGAGTCCAACCATCAGCCCTACTCTACAAAGTTCTCCCCTACACCATATCCCCCAACATCTCATCCAAACGACCCTTAAACACATCCAGGGATGGTGACTCCACCCCCTCCCCGGGCAGCCTATTCCACTCTCTGACCACTCTTTCTGTGAAAATTTTTTTCCTAATGTCCAGTCTAAACCTCCCCTGTTGCAGTTTAAAGCCATTCCCTCTTGTTCTGTCACTAATCACCTGTGAGAAGAGACCAGCACCAACCTCTCTACAATGTCCTTTCAGGTAGTTGTAGAGAGTGATGAGGTCTCCCCTCAGCCTTCTCTTCCTCAAACTGAACAGTCCCAGCTCCTTCAATCGCTCCTCATAGGATTTGTTCTCCAGGCCCTTCACCAGCTTCGTTGCCCTCCTCTGCACTCGCTCCAGCACCTCGATATCTCTCTCGTATTGAGGTGCCCAAAACTGGACACAATACTCCAGGTGTGGCCTCACCAGTGCAGAGTACAGGGGGACTATCACCTCCCTACTTCTGCTGGTCACACTATTTCTAATACAAGCCAGGATGCCGTTGGCTTTCTTGGCCACCTGGGCACACTGCTGGCTCATGTTCAGCTGCTTGTCAGTTAGAACCCCCAGATCCTTTTCTTCCACACAGCTCTCCAGCCACACCTCCCCAAGCCTGTAGCGATGCATGGGGTTGTTGTGGCCCAAGTGCAGGACCTGGCACTTGGCCTTGTTGAAGCTCATCCTGTTAGGGATGGCCCACCGATCCAATCTATCCAAGTCTCTCTGTAGAGCCTCCCTATCCTCATGCAGATCGACACTCCCACTTAACTTGGTGTCATCTGCGAACTTACTGATGATACACTCTATGTCCTTATCAAGATCATCAATAAAGATGTTGAACAGAATAGAATAGAATAGAACAGAACAGAACAGACTTTTTACTTGCTGATGAACAGGCAATTTTTAGTTAGGGCTACTATGCTTCAGCACACCAAATCAATACTTCTTTAAAAGGATAAATTGGTACTTTTTTCAGCTATATACTCAAGGCCTTCTGGTGTATTTCCTCCCTCCATTTCCATCCAGTTCATATAAAAATACACCAGAGCAGAGAAAAGATTACTTGTTCAAACACTAAGAACTCACACAGGTTCAGTTATGGATTCTACATACAAGCACTGGCAACCGCACTGTCAAGTGTCTTCAGTACTGTGACTTACAATTGGCTATTGGAGAAACTCTTCTCAGATAAGGTTTGCAACGTTTTTAAATCACTAGATGGCGATGTAAGAAGTAGCTTTACAAGTACTGCTAATGCTTTTGGGACAGGAAATTGTTTTTGTGTAAAGAAAGATAGTTCATGTCAAGTTGAAGAAGTAGGAACAGGTAGAATGTTCAACAAGTACTTGAATAAAGTCTTCATTTGGATGAAAAAACTCAGGGGAAGATTTTGAGTTAAAAGACTTCTTCAAAACCTGCATAAAAAGATTATTTTTAATACAAGTTCTATTGGTCCTATAAAGCATCATTAAGTATTGGAAGAAACGCTACCATTGTGACACAATGATTTCCTGAAGCAGACTATGACACAATGACCTATTCACTTGTGTGTCTGTTCTTTGAAATAAATATGCTTTAAAACTATTTCACCTTCAAAAATTCCCTCAGGAATAAGAATGAGACAAAAACAAGATGAAAATTTGAGGCACTTTTCTCTAAACCCAAAAATTTACGTATTTTCCATCTGTCACTGCTAAAATTAGTATCACTGAAGTGATGTTTTATTGAGGTTAATGGGATAACTTGTGTGCACTCGTTTGCACTGCCAGTAAGGAAAGGTTATATGTTGACTCAAACAGCAAGTGTTTGACACCTACAAATTATCTGTAGGAAATTGTTTCCAACTATGGGGCAGCAACTACTGCAAGGCTAAGACTGGGAAAGAAAAGGGCAGAAATGTGAATCCCATTACACATTGTGGGATGCATACTTGAAACTTCTGACAGAGAAAATGCTGCAAGAGATTGAAGTCAAAACACAAATTATAATGCCAAATGACTGTTGACACTGGAGAAAGCTCCAACCAGTTCAGTGTCTTTAAGTTCTGGGAGTGAATACGGTGACTCTTCTCCTTTCCAAGTCTACTGTATGCTTCTTTTCTGGGTCATCTAAGGAATCTGCATCAACTAGGTTAGACACAGACCTCTGTCTGCAGACCAATGGCTTTGAGACACCACATCCCAAAGCAGCAGCTCCACATGTTGTGGTATTTCTGGAGCACAGAACAGCAGCAAAGGGCTCTAGAGGGAAGGTGGAAATGGGAGCTCCCAGGGCCCAATAAAGGGATGGGGGCACGTTGTCCTGGCAGCATCCACTACCACCACAAAGAGAAGTCATATGAGAAGGGCTGCTGCAGAAAGGATGAAATAAAATAAGTTAACACACAAAGCAGCTGGCTTTAGGGAAGAAGAATTTCCTGAAGTGCAGCTTCTCTCTTTTTTTGAAAGCTTGAACAAACATTTATTCTACAGTATTTTTGAGTTTTTGAAATAAATCCATAAGATCTGATTAGCAATGTCTGCAGACTCATGATGCGCTCTTTCAACTGACATCATTCAAATAGAGCTTTGTCTTATAAAGATCATCTAGAAAACATGCACCAATAGAAAAAGTTTTTGCTACTTCTTTGATAGTGAATCTTTAAAGCTCTACCCAGGAAAAGAAGCTGTCAATTTTTGTCTTTCTCCGACTGTCACTGGTAGAGTGTGAAAAAGAGTTCAAGACTCACTGTTCAACTCCATGTTGCATTATGAACTAGTCAGTTTTTAATGGTTAGCGCAGCTGAATTGGCAGGGATTTCTTAAAAAGGCCTCAACAACAAAAAACGTTCTGTCAGAATTCAGCTGACTACTATGTTCCCTTAATCAGGGGGAACAAACAGAGAAATGCAGACTCTCCTAAACACACATAATATTTCATGCTTCACAGTCAAAAAGCTTGCAGCCTAAGTTAGGTCAGTGGAGCAAACCAAGGCCATTAATCTTTTCCAGTACCTGAGGCTTCTGACAGTCAGAGAAATTAAGGGCAACATCCTACCTATCTGATAATTTCAGTGGTTTTGATCTGACAATAGAGAATAACAAGGTAACACTGAAATTATTTACCAATTAGTCCCACATATGATTTAGTATCACAGCATGCTCCTAGTGGTTATGCTGGAAGTTTGAGAATCGCTTCCCACTGCAGTATGGTTAATCAGATAGATGATGCAAACACAAGTCTACCACTTTGGAGCTACTCAAAGAAAGTCAGAAAATGTCGGTATGGGAAGTTGCAGAGATGCAGGACACAGACTGTCTGTGGTCACTGTGTTTTCATATGCAGAATCTGCACATTTCCTAAAAATTAGTACTTGAAAGCAACTAACAACCTCACTCCCCACTGATAGCTTGCACACAATTAGACACAGGAGCAGGGCAGCGCTGGGTAAAAGGAGTCAAGTCAGTTGAGGACAGAAACATGGGTCTTACTCCCTAGAGAGATAGTTGGGAACTGCCTGTGCACATCCAAAAGCCATATTGCTGCCAAATCTCACTTCTGCTTGTGCTTTTAAATGATAACACATGGGCAGGTGCTTGAAAGTATAGCAAAGCTGATAAAAACTGATCTAGCTCAGCAGGAAAATTTGTGAGTCCTGGTTCCTATAAACAGCCCTTTAGTCATCCCCAGGCAGTCATATGTTCTCCATTACTGCAGAATCTGTGTGCCTCATAATTTTCTCTCTCATCGAACTATGATATCAGAACTGTTACCTCTGTTTTCACATTTCTCTGGGACAAAAAACCTGAGATACTTAAAGGTATTTAAATGCTTCTTCTCACATAGAGATTAGACTAGAGATATGATCAATGATAGTTCAAAACCTGAATAACACTGAGGATCTGAGACAGAGCCCACTTAACTTGTCCAAGACATATACAAAGTCTGGAGCTGGGCCAAAAAAACCCCAAATAACCAACAAACCCAACACTGTTTTTGTTCTTCAGGTGTTGTTTAACCACCACACTCTGGGAGTGCTGAGCTTGCTAGGACTGATTTCCACTAGCTCATCTTGCTCCTAGCCCAGGTTCCCAAGCCTTTTATGGCATGTATATTCCATCAGATGAAATGGGAGTCCAGTGTCTCAACACTTCTGTGGATGTGATTTTGTGAATTGACACGCAGCCACTTCCTGTACATGTCTTTTTATAAAATAGACATGGTTTTTATGATCTCACAACACTCTCAGTTAAGTGTGTGTTCATTTTTAGTACAGTTAGATCTGCCTGTCCTTCTTCTATGTCAGAAACAAGAATGCAAGACATGGCGCCTTTCCAGAAATCTGTAAAAACAACAGAGAAGGCAGACATCTCCCAGACTTCTGCGCTGGAGAGCTCCTGAATTACTTAAGTAAGTATTGATCCCTTTTTATGCAAACTTCTTTTAGTCTGAATAGGTGGCTTGGACAGATAATTAGGATTGCAGTTTTTCTCCGATTTAACCAGATCACTTAAATAACAATTTACTGGAGAGAGAGAATGCAAGTCTTTACACAACCTTGTAACTTTTGAGGTGGAAGGGAAATAGCAAGGGGAGGGAAATGGGAAATCAACTCCATCGATTTAACATGTGGGGATTCAATTTTTGTGGAAGCAACTGAATATTGCCAAAGATCCAACAAGCAAATTTTCTCTCCCTATCAGGTATGGATATTGACACACAGCTTTCATGCCACATACAGTGATACTTCTTTCAGCTGCAGGTGTAGTGAAACAAACAAAAAGTTGAGATTTAGCTCCAATTAACAGAGAAAAAATCTGTTGTCTGTTAACTGCTCCTTAAATCACTAGTCCAGATACATCAGGGTACTTTTCAGACCCAACTATAGAGGGAAAAGTGCCATAATCTACATCGAAATCACTGTGGTTTTCTGCACTCACTTCCATTTCTGTTCCTGTATGGAACTCACAGGTAGCAAATGCATGGAGGGTACTACAGGCACATACAGGATTTGGCATTATGGGAGGAAAACCTAGAGGCTGGGCAAGGCATAGAACCTGCAAAACTTGCATGACCTTGAAATATTATGGTGTGTCAATGCCAGACTAATTACTGAAACCAAAATAGGCCACATGCTACTCATCACAACTTTTATGGCTGGATCATCTCTTCCTTGTGCATTATATGGATCTGAATTGACTCTTAAGAGTCCCCGATAACCTCTGACAACTCACAGGTAACCACTAACCTCACAACAACTTAGGCACATTAAAAAAGGAGACTATGTTCAGATGTTCAGCTTCACACTCAAGTACTGAACAGCTGGAACTGATGCAGCACAAGCATAAGTTACTATAGGTTTAGGTGGTCTAATTCCCCTACAGGCAATGCAAGTAGGAAAAAAATTGCCCACAAAGGGAGAGGATGACTAAACTTCCTTTTCTACCCTCTTTTTTTTCTTTTTTTTTTTTTTTAATAGTGTTTACTTTTCACCTAGGTCCTCAGAGTTGTACCTTTGCAAGACTTAGAAAACACAGCAACACTGAACACTGCTTGACTTTTCGGTAAGAGCTTTCACCTGTGTGCCACTGGACTGGTATTTCTAGTACTCCTGATCATCTATCTTTGTCCTAGCTGCTTGAAAAACATACCGAGAGATCATATATCAAAATAAATACACTTTTCACTTTGCTACCTTGTTAACAGGCTCCTGCTGTTTCTGTAGTTCAACAGACTAATGCAAAGCCCTTCAAGACACACATTGTCATTATGGACTGACAGTCATCTACCAAAACTGGCCAAAACAGATTTGTGGGAAAGGTGATAGTTTCTCTGCCAACTTGTACACCAAGTACAAGTCATCCAGAAGGCTGGGAGTTAGTTGAGACAGCTAATTAAAATGTGCTGCGTGCATCACCAGGCAGTGTGATTCACTACCATTTATTCAAAGCCATTCCTCCAGCAAATTACAAAAAATGTGCATGGTTGTAGTGCATATGCCTGTCAGTGCTCTCCAATTGGTTCTTCAAAGTATTTGTAGCGCCAAGCAGACAATAATCTTACTAGACCACTGATGATAATTGATCTGTTTGCATGCAAACTAGCCAATTAGTTTTTCATTGGGTCTAACCTCCAGTGTGATTTTTCCAAAGCCTTTCATGCTTCTGAGTTTAGCTGTGTTTTCCTAGTTATCTCCTACAACCAGAGAGGGACTAATCAGTGCTTTAAAAAAACAGAGTTCATTAATGCTGGCTAAAGTTAAGAACCTTTGTTCATTAATTTCTTTGAAAGTGTCCACACTGATTTTCAAGCTGTCTGGATGCACATGATGAATTATTCTGTATTACATTGCTTGTCCTCTTTAAACAGTGGTTTAGGTTATTTACACCGATTATAAACATAACAATCAAATATACAATTTGAAATGTAGGAAACTGCATGAATCACGTGGCTTTTTTCTCTAACCATGATAGGATGATTTATAGCACCAAGCAACTGAAGAAATGGAAATCTTATAATCAAGGGATGATTCATGAAATCAGCTTTTCACGAATCTTTAAACTCACAGTCCTCTCTTTTTCCAATTAGCCTAACTCAGTGTGGCTAGAATATACAGACACTGGCAAAAAAAAAAATTAAAAAAAAGCATGGGAGATTACCTGCACAGCTGAATCCAATTTTTTTTTTTTTTTTTAATTTCAGCGTTTCAAATTCCATTATATCTTTGGCTCTCAAAGTCTAGTGTAAAAAAAATGAAGGCAGATGACTAAGTCTACACACTTCAACATGTCAAAAGTACCCCCTGTGATTTCAGTTTTGTCTCTTCATTATACTCAGTTCTAGTTGTAACAAACATTACGTGTATTTTTTTATTTTCTTAGGAAGGAAAGACTTTTCTTTCCTTGATGAGAAATTCCTCCAACATCCCTGTAATGGTAACTTCAAAGTTGCCACATGCTGCATTCTGGCAGCAATGTCAGCGACAGACTGGAGAATTTAGGGTAGCTTTCAGTATCTCTTTGCTCCCATATGGAGATACTTCCAAACAGAAGCAGAGGTGTGCAATTTATAGTCACAGTATAGGTTCGGTCCCTCCAGTGAAGTGACACACAGAACTTGATCTCTGAAGGCAGCACATGCACCACCTACTCCTCTGCTGTGTTGCTGTTTCCTGGGTTTATTCTGACATCTGTCAGTGATTATTAGCCACAACGACTGTAAGAAGCTAGATATCACTTCTATTTAAAGGGCTCTACATACAAGTAGATTTTTGGGTCAGATTACATGCACAGATTACCGGGTGAAAAATATCTGCCCTCAGTCCAGGTTTATGAGAAGAGCTGTTGAGTCCTCCTCCCTGCAGTGCTGTAGACTGGCCTGTCGTAGAGGTGGGGGGTAACATTTCTCCCAAACAGGATGCAGCAGCCTCCAGCATCATGCCTGCCCTACCTCCCACTGTGCCACAGCTTGCTTGTGAAGGACGTGCCGAGGAAGCCTGTGGGACTCAGCCATCCTCTGTCGCATGCCAGAAGTAGTCCTGTGAAATGCTAGCAGTATTTTCACCTCCTGCAAGAGGCTTGATTTCCTAGCTGGTCCCAGAAGGAGGAAAAAGTGGCTAGCCTGCCCGCTGATCAGAGCATGAGGAGCACCAAAGTGATTCAAAACTGCCCCCAGGCTCCCAGCCAGCCCCTGATGTTTGCATCTGACAGAGCCTCTTGCTTATTGCCTGTGGCTTTCTTTGCCTTTGTTGCTTTGTAGCTCACCTGTGCAGGGCTTTGCCTTCCGGCTACACATCTGCGCTCCCATTAACACCTGCAAGAACGTGCAAGAGGGCACTAGCAAGGAGGGTTGGGTGTGACTTTCTCTACTGACCCTAAGCGTGTCAGAAAACAGCACGGAGTAACGTGTATACTCTGAACACTTCTATTCTTACCTACTGGCAGGTCCTGAGGAACACATCAGTTGTGCTGTGCCTGCACAGCCTGCCTCTGCTCTCAGCAAGGGGCTGCTGGCAGTGCCTCGAGGCTTGGGATACTGCTGCAACTCGGCCACCCAAGAGACAGAGCAAACCACATCCTTGTTCTCCCAAAGGCTGCACACCATCTATACAAGAATGGCTTGTTTGTTACACACAGGTTTTGTGCATAGAATTTATCCTCCCAGAGTTACAATTTTCCTCATAGTAATAGCTGTTTGAAGCCAGCCTATTTGCTCTGCTACATCCTGAATCTCTGCCTATCTGCAGCTGATTTATCAGCTACTGCTATGATTATAATGCATTTTAATTTCTTTTACTGAAGTTTAGCGAGAACAGCAGTCTTGGGAAAAGCTATCCAAGCTGCTACATGAGTCACCCCCAGCAGAGAAACAGAACATTCGTAGATGCAGTATCTCTCTCTTCAGAAAAAAAAATCAGCTTTGCTGGTCCATGGGCAAAACTTTTCAGTGCCTGCCTTAGATGTGCAATGAGCTACACAGCTGCTGTGTCATGTTAATTTTTCTATGACTGATTAAAAGGTTAAAAGGAAACCCTTCTGAGAAAAGATGTGGAGGCCTTGAGAAACACGGGAAGAATAATACAGCCTGAGAATATAAACACATGATCTGAACGTCAAAACACTCATAAGAAATTAGTAATTGTCAGCTAGCAGGACAATCCCTCCTCAATTGTTCCCCTGCTTCTTACGGGAGAAACAAGCATAATATAATAATAAACTCCCTTTATGATCCTTAAAGATTGGCAAAGGCAATGTTCTTAGCAGGAGACTTAAGGGCCACTGGAGAATTGTATATAAAAAGCGTCTCCCATCGCATACCTTTCAATATGTAGAAGGTGTGACCTCATCCCTGTTGAAGTCACAGCAGACAGCTTTCTCATAGTATTTCCTATTGAGCTCCCCTGCCACCAGACATCTGCAGTCTACCTGGGTCTCTCAATGCAGGGCTGACAGCAGGTCCAGCTTCAGGGACCAGATGGTTACAATACCAAGGGCAAGGTGTCTTTCACCTCCTGTTCTCAATGCCAGGAAAATGAGGATTTGGTTCAAAATCCGCAGAGACTAATGGGAACCATTTCATGGAATCAGTCAAGTTATTCCATGGATTAAAGACCTAAACAGTGACATTTTAATTCCGATTTACCAGGAACAAAGCAAAAGCAATGCTGCCAGCACAATGGGGGAAGTATCAGAAAAATGACATTCCAGGGATGAAGAGAAGAAAGCTGAGCAGTGCATGTAAGGGTATTAATGTTTTGGCTTACAGGGATGTCACTTATATGCCTTTCCAGACACCTGGGGAACCTGAATTTGATTATCAGCTCACCACTCTGGAATTCCTCTGTGCAGGATGTGCACACTGCATGAAGTTTTGTGAGATATCAGGCATGAATCTAGCTCAGATCTCACCGAGGATTAGGAAACAGACTCAGGCCAGCCCTGTTTCTGCCAAAAACCTTACTCCAAGACGTTCCTTTGAAACAGGATTTATTCAGCAAATTAGGCAGATCAGTCCTTTGCAAGTAGATTCAGTCATGTTTAAGTACAAGAAGGAAGGCAAGCTACAAGCTGTGGCCAACGATCAGCAGGTGCATCCTGTTTGCACCTTTCCCAACCAGTAATGTGTCTGTAACACCATGAGACCTCAGCTTGATTCAGTCCTGCGACAACTGATAGGAAGTGCCATCTCTGAGCTAGAAACCTGGTTTTGCCCGTTTTGAGTATCCAGAGTCATCAGTGTCTTTCAGAGGGAAAAAAAGCACTCTTCCTGCCTCTCACACATTGTCACAGCTTAACACATTTGATTTGGTTTGGCCAGTCCCCAAGGAATTAATGTCTGCTGCTTGTAATTACACAATACCACAGCATCCAGCGAGGATAACAGTCCCACAGGCACTGGGCTTTGCAAGTTGTTTCCACTTATCCTCCCTGCCTATTACTCTTAAGACATTTATCAAACCAAGGTCTGCATCACTTTATAACTGAAGCCCAGTCAGTGATGCTGACTTCCGATTTTGCCTAGCAAATGCAACACTTGGCAGTGATGTGTGCTGCCTGCCAAGTCACTAAGCAGCTGTGGAAGTTGTTGCAAGTTGAAGCAGGAAAGTCGTAGTCCACTGAGGGCTGACATCTTCCAAACAGAGTATCTGCACAGATTTCTGGGTGGCAAGTTGTCATTATGAACCCATACTGCTTGAATCCATTCCTTCTTCATTTAGAGAATGGGGGGGGGGGGAGCTGGTCAGCAAAGGCAGTATGTCATTCAGCAGGGATGAGTTGACAAGAAAACCATGTCACAGGACAGGACACAGTACAAAGCATGATAAGCCATTCCTCAGGGGAATAGCTTGGCAGAAGGCAAAGGGTTAGCACATCTATAAATACAAAAAAGGACCTTTCTTCTTATACAGTGGAGAGGAGTATCCTGAAGAAATATTTTGATGAAGAAGACTGCAAAATGTTCACAGTGGGGCCCTTCAAACTGATCATCCCAGCCCCGGAGAAATGCTGTGTTTTCTGTCCCGAGGGCTGCGTAATGGCTTCCGTACTCAACACAGAGTAGTGCCATTTCAGACCAGCAAGGACTTCCATTGACTTCAGTGCTCAGCAGCTGCACTAATGAGATTTTAAAGATTCTGAATTTACCCTGACAGATGCTATCGGCAAAGCCATTTGAAAAGACTCAGGTCATTCAACTGAATGGGATTTACACACACTAACATTTGCACAAAGAAGTAATTTGAAAAACCCCTCTTCTCCCTGTACCCTCAGAGAGCAGCTCTGCATTCATCATGCATTTTGAGCATCTCAGTGCTAACCCCTCTTTTTCTGGCATCCACTGGGAAAGAGAGTGCTAGGCTTTTTCATTGCAACATACATCTATTGCCTGGCAAAGGCATTGGGAATCTTGGAAAACCAAGTCTTTACATTTCGGTAACAAAGAAAAGCTAACTTGAAAGTTTCTGAGGTCTTATGTCTGTAACTAACAGGTACAATTTTATCTGTTCAAGTTCAGACATTGGGTTAAACTAGCCCTGCTTGCCTCCACAAGTGTATGCTTCCCATTTTGAATCTTTTACAGTTAACCCCAGAGCATATGTGGGAAGCTGTGAGAGTCTTGCAAGTCAACTCTGCCAAATATTTATAGGCTGTAGTTTTTGTACGGGTGGTGCAGTCTCCCTGGGACTGAGGACTGGGTGACCTAAAGGCTGTGCTCGGTGCTCCTGTGGGACCTGCACTACTTCAATGCAGATGAAGGATGCAGACGATATGTTTTATTTCCAGCTCTGCGAAAGACCCTTTACCACACTTACCAGAGACCACAGCCATATCTTTGTCTGCCTTTTTTTTGTGCTGGAGATAAGGCAAGGTATGTTCTTTTACACCCATACTCCCCAGCAGCTAGGAGAGGTACAGCTGCACTAGCAGGAAAGATGCCATAGCTGGTTTTCAAGTATTCACCTGAGCAAACAGAGTACTGGGAACACTGTTGTCTCTAAACTTCATTGCCTGCATGACAGCTTGTAGTGATAACAGAGAAGACAAATTGCTTCAAGTTGGTGAGGCTCATATCACAGCCACCCTGTGATATGTCCTAAGAAGCTCTGACCATGAATTCATCCCAGTGCAACACCAGCCAGCATATAGCTTTGCAGATTAGACTTTACTCCACCAGTAGTAAACAGTTCTGGCCAGAATGGGAAGCTAAAAGTATTCAAGACTGTCAGCATAGGTTTGTTTCCATGTCTGCATGCTGAACAGGAGGGACACTTCTCTTGGAGCTGTGTGCTTCTGAGTCCACTCCACTATGAATTATGTTCAATGGTCTTTTCTTTACAGCAGAGAAAATCATGGGGGCAGAGAAGGAGGTCTGGAAAGCCATATGTCTCTGTGTAAATAAAGGCCATTTATAAGAATGATCAGAAGAGATTGAACTCAAGGGAAACTTCAACACAGACCAGATTTCTCTCTTTAATCCTAAAGAAAAAAATACTAAACACATGCACACTGACCCCTCCACACACATCTATGTAAATTTGATTTTGCTGTATGCATGCGTGTTTGTTGTATACATATATATGTGTGTGAGTGAGCATAGTTATAAAGTTTTTAGAACAGCGTGAGAAATACAAAGAGACAGAAAATCAAGAAAGTTCCATCTGGATGCTGGCAAACTGAGATATAGCACTTTGAAACTTTCTCAAGTCCTTACCTATGCACAACACCCTATTTCTACCTATGTACAGCACTAGAATACATGGGTGGCCACTTTGAAGTAATGCAACACAATTCCATCAGCCCCTAAATAAAACAAGCATTGTAGCCACACTAAAGGTGACATAGTACACCTTATCTCCCTTCAGCACTTGGTTCAAAATAACGTGCAAACAGCACCACTATGCTACTGACAGTTGGGCAAGAAGGGCTATCCTGCTAATTTCTGATAGGGTTTGAATCACTTCTGCTCTTTCAGCAAATATTTTACCTGTATCGACATAGATAAATTCTCATAGAAAGAAAGAGCTGTAGAACCTTCTTAGAGGGGACACATATGGTAATGAAACTGAAAGAGTTGCACCACCAGTGTTACATTGCCAGTACAAGGAACTAACGATAACATACATCTTTTAATTTGTCCAGTCTTTGGATGTAAGCTGTGCAGTTCACCTAAAACAGAATGACTAGTTAAGAGAATCCCCGGGTTCACTGACTGGATCCTCCATAGTCAGGAAAGCTTTCAGCCTTCCTTTTACATGGGTGACAGCAGTGTCAACTTGTGGTAATAAGTTCATTATCTGCTGGGTAAGAAAGATTTCCTTTTAGTTTCACTGAGTGTGTCCCCCTGGTCTCACAAGGTGAGCATGATTGAGCAGAAAGCCTGAAATATCTTATGGTGTTCTACTTCACTGAGAGTTATCCTGTCACTGCTCTCCACCTCTTGCCTAACTCAGAACAGGGTATATTCAACATCTACTTACAAACATCTCCTCAGGTTTGATTATTTTTGCTGCCTCTTTCCAAACCTCCTCCATTTCAGAAAGACCCAAGTGTAATGTTCAGGGCAAGGTTTCCCTTTGTTTGATATAATTGCATTATCTTTATTTCAGCATAGTTTTACATTTCATTCTGGTCTTTTCCTCCTTTAATATTCTGATTCTTTTTCTGGATTGTTATACTTACTTATTACCGCACCGTGAGCTGTTGCAGTGACAGCCATTCATTGGCAAGGAACTGGGAAGGAAGATACTCCCCTTCCTTCCTCATTCTTTCTACAATCTAGTCATCTATGGTTTTGTTTCTCTCCTCAGTAAGGCCTGATTTGGCTTGTACCCTAAAAGAGGGGGAAGAAAAATTGAAGAAAACTGGTCAAGATTTTTTATAAAAAGAAGTCATGTCTATGTGGTAGAATAATGTCCTCAGAACACCCTCACTTCTGAAGTAATGTTGTTGTTACATCTAAACCAAGACTTTAGGAATATTTTTAAAAATGGGAAGGCAATTAGATGTATAAAAGATAATGCAGCTGGTATGAGATAAGATAGCTGATCTCCTAAGGCACCAGCCTGTTAACCATTGTGGAACTGAGAGGAGCCATGGGCAAGCCAGGGAAAATCATCTTCATTCAGGAGTAAGCTAATTAAAAAATCTGGTGCTTTGGAGAAAGAGATTGTGTTAAATATGTACAGTCCAGTTCTGAGTGGCATGTTTATATTGCATACATACACTCTCTGAGCTGGTGCAAAACAGGAAAACTGGAAAAGCCTCTTGGAGTGTTTTAAAACACATAACCTTCCCAGGCACAGATCTACCTGCAGGAATGGGGTAAGGGAGGGTTTTGAGCAGGAAAAGGTGTTAAGTGCTAGTTAAGTTCCCACATCAGCACTCCTGACTTAGCACACACATTGTCACTGCTCAGCCTGAGCTCCAGCCACCTTTTGCCCTGCACAGATTTGGGTCATCTTCATGGTTTGCCATGTTCATTTAGGCAAGGGTCCAGTGCTACTCCTCATCACACTGTTGACTTCAGATTCACAAATTTATGTAGCAAAGGCATGAGCATGTGGCTTGAATTTCGTCTCCAGCCAAGGGAGAGTAAACCATTTCTCAACTACTGGCTGGGGAAGACTGTAATGAAAGTTTTTGTAACATGTTGTAATGAAAAAAATCTCCCTGAGCTGGCACCGACTATGTACCAGATTCATGCAGTCATTTGTTGCAGTCAGCACTCTGCTTTCAGTGCAGATGAGTTAGATGGTATGAGCAGGTCACCAGGAGCAATGTTTGGAAGCAGCTAACCAGAAGCGTGTTGCCTGGTGGGACTCTTACTGACATTACTGAGTGTAAGATACAGGTTACATTCTGTGATTAAGCTTTCATACAAACTTAATTATTTCAATAGTTTAAAATCAAGAACTGAAACCCAGCTAATTAATGGCAAGCCTATTCAAGTCCCACATGGGACTATTGTCTTATTTCATCACATAGATTTCATTAGAAATTGAAAACAAATTACAGAATAGCAGACCTCAAAATCTGAGAAGCTCCAGCCAGAGGAGGAGGTTGATGTCTCAGGGAAACATCTTCTGCCTAGAGCAAGGGCTGAGCCCAGGACATTTGTTTCCTGCGGCATCTTGTGTGATCAGTGCAGCCTCCAGAATATGGAGAGTCTCTGCAGACACCTCTCTGTGCTAGCACAGCCCAGGTGCTTTGTGCATTGGTGATGCCTGCATGACGTGCAAGGACCTCCCTCCCCCTTAAGGCAGAGCGTACTGTGGTTTAACAAGGCAGAGGATTTCAGCAACAGCTCCACAGTCCAACCAGTGGGTTTCTGTTCTGGACTCACCCGGGCTGTTTAACTTGACAGCTCTGGTAAGCACCTCCCTGTTCTCCCAGCCCCGATGGCAGAGCAGTGCCTTTCCACATAAAACATTTACAGTACAAGGCCATCACGAGTGATAAAGTATACAAGAATCACTGCCCAAAATTGCAGGGGAGTAACTGAGTAAATGGAGTGGGCAAAACAGCTGCTGTCCTAAGTAAGAGTGTCCGTGTACTGCAATGTTGCCTGGGTGCAGAACATTGCTTTGAGGGCATGTTTTTCTGAGGTCCCTTTCCTCAGTCCACCTACCATTTGCCCATCTAAACATGAGCTACTTTCTGAACTCAGCAAAGCACTCTGGCCTCAGCTGTGTTAAGCAATGACAAAGTACTGAGAAAGAAATTAACTTATAGCCCATCTACCCCTCTTCAACAGTAGGAAACATTTGCTCCTTCAGATGCAGGTAAGTGATTACCACAAACCTCTGTGTGTATGAGCTCTGTCCTCCCAGATGCTCCGAGGGGCAGTGTATTCACACAATTCCCATATAATCTCTTCTCAGTCATGCTGGTGCTTGACTTCCAGGCCATGACAGACCTGCGCCTATGAAACAAGCATCTCAAATACTGTGGTACTACCAGGAAACAAGATCTCCAATGGGAAATCATCCACAGCAGAGCCATACTGGGGATTGTCTTCATAACAAATATAATTGCTTCTAAGACTTATATGCAACCTGTGACTGAGTGATTAAAATTATTTTAAACCACAAGTAAAGACAAAGAGAGGTACCAAAAATCCAAGCATATGATGTCCATAACAATTAACCTGAATTCACAGACCACCATATAAGTATTACTGACAGAACATGACAAAAGTGCAGGAGTCAGAGAGATGTTGTAGAGAGAGACCTGTCCTGCAGCACCGCTTTGCAAGACAGCTCACACAGCTTGCCAAGGCCACCACCTCCATGTGCATACACAACCCAGAACACCACGCTCCAGATGTACAGGGCAAGTCATACTGAGCTTGATGACTATGCCTACAGCTGTACTGGGGAGAGAAAAGGACTCTGGTACTTGCCACAACAGCATGGGTAAGGAAAATACCACAAAGCTCTGGCCATTTGTTTCTTAAAAAATGTGAGCAGCTTAAGGGGTCACTTATTAGCCTTATCTTAAACCTCTGAGTCCAGATCTTTACATTCCTGTCACAAAGTCAATGTTCTGTACAACAGCTTTCCAGCTGACATTGCTATTTTACCACTGCCCTGTCTTATATTTCCCTTCCTTCATTTATTTTGCCTCATAACAGCATGATTGTTTAATTAGCCAACAAAAGCCCTGCTGATGTCTAGCATAACCCTTTGTGCTTCCACCGAGCATTCAAGGCTGTTTGGCTGCCTGTCTGCTGCAACAACACCACAGTTTATGTGTACAATCCATTTATGAGCTCTGTGCTCTCGGGACCTGTCAACACAGGGAATTTATTATCAAATAAGCTCAGGTGTGAATTTAATGTGCCATCATTATTCTTCCCTAACTCTTTGTATGGGTTATCTAATTTCACAGAAAAATGCCTTTGAGCTGTTCAACTTAATCTTCTTTGGAGAGTGCAAATAAGAGTATTGTAACAGTAATGTATATATAAATAGCTGGTGCTAAATACCTTTGTTGCACTCTTACCATAAGTCAAACCATTACTTAGCATGTGCAGTCTGGAAGGCCTTTCACCTAATCACAGCTCTAAACTGAAGTGATGGATCATATGACCTACTGAATACAATGTACCAGCCTCACTTTCTGAAGGACTGTCTACATAGGCGAGGTCAGTCTGGGTTATTTAATGGTTGAAGAGGAACACCTATCCCAGACTAACTCTCTAATGCTCCACTCTTTACTCCAGACTGTGTAACTGATACCTGGCTCACTGAGGACTAGGTCCATTTCATCTGGTCACACTCCTGATCTAGAATAGACAGTCTAGAATATCAGGAGAGGAATACATATACTGAACAACTGCAAGGTAGGCAAACCTTAATTTACCTAATTTTACGTCCAAGGCATTCATCACTATAATGTTCTGCTAAACTTGTGTCACATAAAAACTCTCTCAATCTGCATTAGTGGAAAGATATAAACATGTTTATTTGCAGGGTTCACAAACATCTGTGAACATTGGTGTAATCTAGGAAACCTGCCCTCACTGTGTAAGCATTTGTTCCTTTAGGTGTAATTGGAGGTTTTCACTGCCTCCTGTTCTGTTTTAATCATAGCTTTATTATTTGATGACAGCATAGTCTGAATATATGATGTGTGCATTTGAAGGATGTTGTTGCAGTTTTTTAGCAGTCCTGTTCACTAAAATACTCAGATTTGTAAGAGCAGATGGTGGTTTTGAGACAGAGGTTCTTCATTCAGGACAGGTCTGTCAGGCCTGGCACTGTCCACACCTCATGAGTATGTTTCACTGATTGCTATCCCATCCCTTCTCATGCAGATGCCAGGTCAGATCTGATGTGTGATCAGCCTTTTTATTTGCAAAGCTCTGCAGCTGACAGTGATCAGTATCACCTCTGCTTTTCTTCAATTTTCTATAGTCTCCTAAGTACTTAAACTGTGTCTATCTTTCAGACAGCACCAGAGAGCTTCTGAAGAAGCTGTGCTATCAGAATTATATTAATACTTACGAAAAGACTGTTTTTGTTCTTTCTACTGCTACTGTTATTAATCTATTTCATATGTAGCATTATGCTCATTTTTATCAGATTAATATAATGTACTTTTCAAAAATATAAAAACCTAAGCAAGATAGGACAGACTAATTATGGACCAGAACTCTCACTCTACATCATTGCTGGTTTTGAAACTTTTCGATCACCATTTCAGTAACTGCATATGAAGACAAGACTCAAAATGATGAATGCGCACCAATCATCTTTTAGTACAGCTCACTTCAGGAGACCAGCTCTTAATCATAGAATCATCTAGGTTGAAAGGGACCTTGAAGATCATCTAGTCCAACCGTTAACCTAGCACTGACAGTTTCCAACTACACCAGATCCCTCAGCGCTTTGTCAACCCGCCTCTTGAACACCTCCAGGGATGGGGACTCCACCACTGCCCTGGGCAGCCCATTCCGATCTGTAAAGAAATACTTCCTAAAATCTAGTCTAAACCTTCCCTGGTGCAACTTGAGGCCATTACCTCTTGTCCTATCACTTATTACTTGATTAAAGACGCTCATCCCCAGCTCTCTGCAACCTCCTTTCAGGTAGTTGTAGAGGGCAATGAGGTCTCCCCTCAGCCTCCTCTTCTCCACACTAAACAACCCCAGTTCCCTCAGCCGCTCCTCGTACGACATGTGCTCCAGACCCTTCACCAGCTTCGTTGCCCTTCTCTGGAACACGCTCGAGTAATTCAATGTCCTTTTTGTAGTGAGGGGCCCAAAACTGAACACAGTCATCGAGGTGCGGCCTCACCAGTGCCGAGTACAGAGGTAAGATCACTTCCCTGTCCCTGCTGGCCACGCTATTTCTGATACAAGCCAGGATGCCACTGGCCTTGTTGGCCACCTGGGCACACTGCTGGCTCTGTACTTCTCACAGCATGGTAAAACGGATCAATGACTAATATGCCAGATTTCAAAACCTGCACTTCTTTTCTGTGACTAAATCTGCAAGACAGAGAGCCCAAAGCCAGCTGAAGGGTGTTGCCTGTAAGAAGAAGCACTACAAACAGAAAGAATATATACATTTTCCTATCATACTAGCCTCCATGAAATGCAGGAGGCTACTCTTTAAAAAGGACACTTGTTGTATGGTGCAGTACCTACAGATAGGAATGGTCCTTGCCACTAGTAGGACTGGTGCCAGTGCACTGCAGCACTGACCATGGTGTCATCACAGCAAACAACTATAATGTTTCCTGGACTATCCCCATGTAAGGCTACAGGTATATTAACATTTTTTTATTTGAAACAGCAGTGCAGTTACAAAGAGAAATCCACTGTAATTCCCTCTTTCTGAGCATTGGTTCAGTATGCAGAGTGGTTTTGAGATATGTGGATTCCTTTTGGAGAAAAACTGTTTCAAATCTCTGCTATGGTTTATAGCAAATGCACTCTAGACCTTAACAGGTACATAAAGGTTTGCACCAATGACTTTTGTTTGTGACTTCTTTGATTCACAAGAATCTAGATGCTTAACTGAGGAGGCTAGACTAAACCCAGCTTGAAATAAAACCCGAACTGTATACAGTGTAGTTGTAATGACTGCAGCACCAAAGTGTAGTTGTAATGATTGCAGCACCAAATGTTTCAATCATCTGCTGAACTACTCTTTATTTGTTAAATTATTTCCAGATGTCCCTAGACACCAATAGAATCAATCTTTTTTTCCCTTTGTCCTGCCAATGGCTCTTCAAACACAAGAAAGGGGGCAGGAATTGCAAAAGATAGCACATTTTGAAGATATCCATACATTGGGCACCTGGTGGAGGGAAAGACAACTGCCCTTGCTGTGTGTAATGAATGAGTGCAGAATTAATCCAATGGGATCATCAGACACAAAGGGTGGAAGAGAAGCTTGACAACTGATCCCACCATAGGAAAAGCATCACCCAGTTCCTCATTTATGAGACCCCCAAAAAATAAGTAAGGGATGTAAACAAAACCCCCAGGTGAAATTATATCCTTCTTTGGAAATATAGTATTTATGATGACCTGAATTATGGATATGTGTAATGCAAATGGAGGAATATTCATTACTAATATGATGCTCTATATTTGGACCAAACTTCCCAAAACTGCAGGCACCAGTGCAGGAAGTTTATTCAGTCTTGCTTAAAGCCCTGATTAATCTTGAAATATCTGAAATCAAGTAGATAGTTTGGGGAGATTTATTTTAGAGATCTGTATAATTTCCATGTAATTATCCATCACTAGGAGGTAGAGAGGACATGTAAACATGCATTATAAAAGTACAGGATGAGCCCAGGATAGCTGCATCTCCTATCGGCCAGTCCAAGTGCCAGTTCATAATAGTTCACAAATTTGCTTCATCCAGCCCCCATATTCTACAGAAATACTTCATGGTCATTCCTTCATTAAGGGTCTTTCTCATTGCACCTTTAGCTTTGTAGGGAAACAAAAACATTGAAAAATCTCATGGACACTGACAGCTACAACAGAACTGTCCTTACAACATGTATACAACTATTTCAAGCCATCTGACATTCCTGCATCCAGCTGTTCTGGCTGTTTTCTGGTGGCTTCTGAAAACTGCAGCATCGGAAAATATGAACACTCTTTTAAAGGAAGCTGCCTCATTCTTCTACATTTTGCCGTCATTTAGGAGAGAAAAAACACACACACATACACAGACTACAATGCCCTAAATGTGTAGAAGTGATGAGCAATTGATGCCATTGTTTCTGTTTATTATGATTATTAATAGAACATCCATGTTATATCAGGTGGAAAACCACTCAGCAGAGGAAATAATTTCATATTTACATAATTTCTTTTTTACACGTATCTTAAAATCACATTCTACATCTAGGTCTTAATATAAGATTTAATAATTTTCAACAAATATGTTGTCGAAAAATCAAATAGGTCATTAAGGTATCATTAACACCATCATAATTATCCTAAGGCACAACATTTTATCACTTTTGATTCCTTTGTATCATTATTCTGAATAGCTTCAACTATTCAAACAGATTCTGTGTCTTAAAAGGCAGACCATGTTTTGACAGGTAGGACATTTCTTTAGGACTCAGAAAGTCTGCTCCTAGGTGTTATGTGGCTACTCATTTCACTCCTCATCTGTAGTTCCAGAACTTTGCTGTCCTGCCTAGTAAGGCTTCAAGTACTTTGAGACAGATACTGCCTTTTACAAATCTGGACAATATGCAGACAACTGGACAGAAACACAAGGGAACTAACTCACTTTCAGAGTCACTGCTGAGGACGCTTAGGTGTTACTCTAACAAAAACAAACAATGACTCATGTCAGCTCTGGAAGCAGCTAAATGTTTTTCCTTTAGTAGAGAACACAACATGCGGCTCATAGCCTGATTGTTTCTGAAGGCACTAAACCAGCCTTTCACTAGCATCCGAATATTTGTGGTTCATCTACAAATATTAAATAGATTTCATGTTCTTTTCAGCTTCCCAAAGGTATCGAAGCATACATTCTTTAACATTTTACATTTATACTGAAATGGACTTTCACTACTAATACAGTTTCTCTGACTACCTCTTCATGGCTTCTACAACTGAGGTACAACTCAGACTTTCTGCTTCTCTCTTCAAATAGCTGTTGTGAAAGGTCAGACTGACAGTGCTCAGTAAATGCTTTTCTTCTGTAACAACTGTAATCTGCAGGAGGAGGAATCCTTGCACTTTATGATGGATGAAGAAGAGGTGGCATTATAGAGGAAGTAAAATTTTACACCGTTGTTCCAGAAAACCCTATATATATCCTTATATATCTTTTTGGCCATTTAACCATTAACCTTGAAAAACAGGTTGAACAGACGGATCAGAAAGAATGTGTTCAGATTAAAGACGTGGTTTTAGTTACAGAAGGACAGTGAGATGGGAGAACTGAATCATCTATCAAAATAGCGTTCTTCAGCAGGTGTAGCTGCAGGTCACTCTTGCTTCTTACACAGAGCTTTTTGCTCATGTCTCAAACAGTTGCAAAGAGGAGATGCCATCAGCTCTCCTTACCCTTTCCTTTTTCAGCTACGCAGTGAGCTGAAGCTCATAGGTGTGAACTCAGCCACTCAAGGTTACCCGGTGGAGAATCCATCTCTTGCATTCCAGCCCACTGGGCCATGCCACCCACTTTAAAATAGAGCAGTAATCTGGGAGCACTGTAATTCCTCTGCTTCCAGCATCTCTTAGACAGTGTTATAAGGAACAAAGTAAAAGGTTGAGCAAGGTTATTCACTTAAAAATGTAATAACTTCTTAGAAATAAGCACACTGGATTAAATTCTTCAGATCTACTACATGTTTAAATCATTATGGAAGCCCAGATGTGTTAAAGAAACTCAGTAGCTTAGAGATCTGTATGCTTTTAACAGTAACTAATTTTTTGTCTATTGATCTTTGCAATTAGCTTCACACAGCAGAGCAATTACAGGGGAAATCTCAATGCAATGGATTTTGTATATTTTAATGTAATTCGCATGGCCTGTAATTTCTTACTACCAGAGCCTCTTCCTCTGCTTATAGCGTCTTCCTCTACTGGTCTAGCTGCTCTGGCAGTGTTGTGAGGGTCATCACATAGCAGATCACCATGCAATGGGACGTACTTTCTCCCCTCCCAGGAAGCCAATGTGTTTGTCCTTGCTCTGATTTACTATTCAATTTGGGGGTCCTTTGTGTATGCACATTCAGTACAGGCCAAATTATTATTCTGTTTGGTTGAACAATTTCACGAAGCAGCTTTTCTGAAACTTGCCAGAGCATTTTTACATGTAACCTTTAGCCTTCCCATAAACTTGCTGGATCCAAGAGCTGCCCCTCTTTGGAGTGAGAGCAGACATTCTGTAGCATTTTCTGAAAGAGAGAGTGAGTCTATTCTGACATACAGGAGCTAGTTTCCAAAGGAGATTCTCATCCCAAAATTATTTTCAAGATTTCAGTATTTTCCCATGCTGCCCAACTGTTCCCAAGAACTTAGCCACAGTGATTCCAGATGACTGCCAAAGGGGAACAGTCCAAGTCCTAAGTTACATTTTGAGCATGAGTTTATGGCTGTGTTGTGTCTGGCCCACAGACACATGTTCAAAAGAGCTTACCCTTTGCATCATGACCTTGCACCTCCTAGATGCAAAGAAGGTCCTGGTGAGCACAGTATGATTCTCCTACCATGCACATAGGATGGAAACCTGGAATGATGCCATGCCACAAGGAAGACAGTGGTGTATCCAGGCAGGGGAGGTGTTGAATGGGAATGAGGGGGCTGTTGCCTCCTTGCCCTGAGATGAGACTGGTTCATACATCTTAGCACACATGGTGCAGACATGTTCCATGCTGTTCTTCCTTAACTCCTTTTTCTGATGAAGCCAAACATTGACGCCTGCTAGGATTCACCAGCATTAAGAAATATAAGCTCACCTTTCCCCTCAAGGGAATGCCAGATATTTTTGGTCTGCATCCGGTAATTTACAGAGACAGCAAGTCCAAAGAGAGCACACTGCACATATGCTCCATCCACCTGCTAAATGCATTTGTCACAAGGCACAAGGTCTACTAAACTTTTCTGACAGGCTGAGACAGAATAAAGAATAATGTTCATTAAAACATACAACCCTTGTGAATAAGCAAAAGCATGCTGGAGAAAAAGAGAAAAGACAGAGGATTTCATTGAAAACAGGAGTCCTTACACACTGATAAAATAAATTCCCACTCTGTATAGAAGCAAAACCGCAGAGATTCCAGTCTGTTGCAGCCAATTAATAAAAATGATGGAGAAAAAAGGTGGGAGACTTATCACTAACACAGAAGTTGAAATTCCTAGTTCGCTTCCCTAGGAGAATTCATTTAAACTTATATGGAGATCTTAGATAGTCTTGGCCCTTCAAAATAACATGATCAGCTTTCCTTTATTAGCACCTGGACCAGCACTACACAGATTTCTGTGCATGAGTAGTCCTCTTACTGAAGTTAATAGGCCTTTTCCTATAATTAACTATTTGTAGGTTTGGAGTCAAGGGGTGACATAGCATAATAGTATGAAAAATAGTTTGCTACATCAAGCAGAAATTATGCACAGTTGGGGTAAAGTCCGAGGTCAGTGCAAGAGGCCGTGTGAATACATACACTTCACTGGCTGTCTCTACTTCCTTGATTTTGCTCACAGCCAGCAAACCCATGGTAAAGTACAATTCTATTTATTGACTTCTCAGAGAAACCCAGATACATTTGTACATTGATAACTGTTCTTAGCTTAGATCCAAAGACACCAAGCACCTGTTTGAAATCCTAGCTGTCCAGTACTTTTCCAGATGTGCCATTTTGCCCTGGTCAGTAAAATCACACTGTCAGCAATCAAGTTCAGGAATTTTCACCTTGTTGGATAGGCCCTGTCAGGGCTGCTGGTAAAGTTGTGAGGATGTAACTTTGCAGCACAAATATGGCCAGCTTTTCAGCAGTGTTTCATCATGGAGCACTGCACAAACAAAAACCCATGGGAAGGAAGTGACCAAAGGCAAGAGGGAGAGGTGGAAGCAGTGCTTTCAGGTATAGGCAACCTTAAAAAAACTTGTTGCAAAAGATGGTAATGTAGCCCAGTTTCACCAAAAGCATTTAATCCTTTTCACCATATTGTGCAGTATGCTGTTATACGTGCATATGTGTACAATTTCCATAACTTCATCAGAACACTTTCACATTTGCATTTTTATCAGTGCACTTGGCTCTATAAGCTATGTTTTAAACTGTAAACTAATGATGTTTTTGTAACTTGTGACTTCCAAGCCATTAGCATGTTATGAGACTCCTACCTGTTACCATCTTGGATTAATCATACACATATTACATTTTCACCTAGGAACATACTTGGTAGAAAAAGTGATAATTATATCTTTACCATCTTCAAAACATCTTACTAATACTAAGTTAATAAAATAAAACAAAATAAAACAAAAGTACAGCTTTCATGCTCCTGGGATGAGTGTCATGGATACAGAGGTGGAAATCAAATGGGCTGCAATAACAGAAGGTTGCATTGTGCCTGCACTGGTATGCCCTCATCCAGCCACCCCAACAGATGGTAAAGATAATTGATTTTGTCATGTTGACAGGCTTCTGTAAGAGTTATCTACTGCTTTGCTGTGTATCTCTAATAAAAATGTCTAGCTTCATTAATTAATTTCTCTTATTTTCTTCTCCAATCTCCCTTGGTTTTTGCAGACCTGGAACAACATATGTATTTCTTTGATCCTAGTCTGCAGAAACTACTGGATTAGGATTATGTCCCAAACTGTGTTAGAACATCCATCCTTCAGCTTGGCAGCTAGATGATCCATGTGCTGACAGCACTAAGCACCCTTTTGCAATTTTTCCTTAGGGAATTATAAACCCTGCCAGGTGAGCGACTGTAAAGGAAGCATCTATGGACAGGATTATGAGCTACAGAAAAATACATCAGGGACTTTGCAGTGTGCAGGAAGGGTTTGTGAAAAGATCAGGCTATGTCAACAGTACAGAAGACCTGGGGACTCAGCACTGAAATGGTATCTCTGCATACCTGACCTTGGTGGCAAGCATACATGTATGCATAACCAGAGCTCTACCCCAGAGGAACAGCCAGCCATGACAAGTGCTTGTAGACCTTAAAACACATGAAGAAAAATAATGTGTAAGAACTAAATAATGTACCAGGGTGGGATTTAACATGCAATTAAGGACAGCACTCCCCTCAGTAATAAATGCATAGGAAAATTCAAGCTGAACAAAAATGAAGTTATCAACTCTTATAGAACTGATAACAGACCTCTTAAAAAAGAAAGTAAGGAAAGCACTGAGGCTTTCATTTTCCTGAGGGATTTGCTTATTTTTAGATAAAATCAAGAATATAAAAATTATACAAAATCAGATTTCATTCCGATTCAACAAAACAGAAGTGCAAGGACTGTGAACTTATTTTCAAATTGTTTGCTGACAAAACACAGTATTTTAAGAAAAAGATTTTTGCTTCTGCCAATTTTTATACCTATGCAATAATTTGAAAGGGTGGATGTACTAAGTAAAAGAAGGTTACTGCAAATTGAGTTTTATGCACCATAATCTGAATGAGACAGAAGAAAAGGAAGTCAAAGTCAAATATCTTGACTGTTGACCTGGATAAAAATAAAGGGACTACTCTGGTTACAGTGCTTCATGGATCCTTCCACCTTTTTTAATATTATAATAATCTGTCTTTCCTCCTATAGATGAAGTCCAGGGAATTTTGCATAGCAGTTCTGCCAGTGAGTAGAACAGTTGGGCCTTTCAAGTTTGACTCCCTTATTTTCAATTCTCACCTGTATTTCTCCATTTTCTTTAGCATATGCTTTCTCCCAACTCCAGAAAAATGAAAAGTTTTGCTTTCTTCCAGTTACGGCATCCTCTTATGTGAATTTCAGAGAATGTGCAAAAACGGTAAAAAGCTTCAGTAAAATTTCCTGGGCATACTTACAGGATTCCTCTGTCTTGATTATCTGGTTTAGGAATCTGTAACAGAAGCAGCTAGGTCAGGCCACACACTAGGGTCTGGGACCTGCCTGTAATTGATGCCCTCTTCCTGTGACCCTGAAGACTTGAATGCCAGTGTGATTCAAATGGCCTTGGTTTAGCTGATAAAACTAGAGGATGCAGGTATAGAGAATGAAGGTCACTGAAGTAGCCTTAGGGATTTGAGCTGTGTTTTGAAAAGGTGGTGGGAAGTCCTGTGTGCCCTCAGCAAGGCTTTGGAAATCTAGAGCCTGCAGTGAACTACAGGGTCTCACAACGTAAACACTGTTAGTGATCCCAAATTAGAGGACTGCTGTCTGACCTGGTACTGCTGGCTTCTGGCATTCAGCAGAGATAGGCAGATCCTTTCAAATGGTGATACATCTGAGGAGTGAAAACCCATGTCCAGCCACAGCAAATGCTAAGGCACAGGGTCTGAGCTAGTATTTGGGCCATGTAAATACTGCTCTTAGCCTTTCAAAATACTTGGTTTTACCTATATCAGAGAGGCAAAGTAACAACTCTGCCTTCTCCATCAGTATATGATACCCAAGTACAAGAAATGTTGTGACAAGAAGGAGGTGTATGCGTGACCTGCTACATCCTCATTTGTCTTTTCAACTGAAAAAATTATTTAGGAACTAGAACTCCAGCCCACTCTGCAGATGATGGTACTGTAAAAATACTGACACAGACATTTGGAAAACTATTCCTGGACACTTCTTGTTTGGACATAACATAACGATTTGCACAGCCAAATCTTTGCTTGTCTATTTGAGAAAATCATATCATGTCTTTTGTAAGCAGCATCTTTATACTGTTAGTCTCTGGGAGTGATCAGCACACAGACAGCATTCTTCATGCTCAAAAAGACCTTCAAATGCAATAACATGCAATTTACTATAGAAAACCTATATATTTTCTATACAACTTAAATTTTTAACTGTTTACTGCAAAGACTAAATCCTTTGAATATAGAGACATAACTTAAGGCTAAAGTACCTTCCATAGAATTACTCATTTCTGAACTTCCCATAAACTGTTCAGTTTTACCCTAGAATGGAAATATTGCTTTTACTAGCTTGACTTTTAAGCATTCACAAGTATTTTTAGCTGGTGTAAATTGTCATAGCAACATTTCTCCCCTGAGATCTGGATCTCGTCCCTCCTCTCTCCTTCTTACGTCAGATAAAGACACAAGGCAGATTTTACCATGTGTCAGAATTTTATAAATTATTATGCAAGCACGGGGCATCACATTCACATTACTAGTTAAAGTGCAATGGACTTCCTGCAAAACCAGTAAATGTTTTTGGTAAACACAGCTTGTTTCAGGCTCTATGCTCCTTCCTAGGAAACTGTGGACAGGGTCTGCACTAATTCTACACTCTCCAGACATCTGTTTTTGCTACTTTTTGTTCTAGGCTGGGTAAGAAGAGGTCTACATCAGCAGACGAAGATGTTATCACAGATTCTGAGCAGGATTCGAACTATCTCCAGCACTGAAAACCGTGTACCTCCTATAAAACCTGCTCAGGACTGGGAAAACCCCATCCACATTGAGTCCTACCCTGATGTGTGCCCCAGACCACGAGCAAGTTAACTAGCTGGAGTCACACCTTTCAGTGTGGTGTGCAGATATCATTTGGCAGATATGTTTTTTATAACATTATCTCTGATGTGAACTGCTTTCCCCCCTGATATGGGGGAGGGAGGTGTATAATAGGTTTCTTAGTTTTCCTTCCTATATTTTTTGAAATCTTCATGATCTCCTATGCAGTCAGCTACTTTTGTTGAAATTACTGTAAGTTAGGAATAACAAGCTTGCATTTTGTTGGTAACACCTAAATCTATAGTGTACCGTTTCACACTAAAATCCAGATGAACCCTTCCTTGTGAGGGCAACGAAGAGTACAGTGACTTTCTAAATTTGAATTGTGACTGAATCTGTGGGGATTTAAAAATACTCTCCCAAAATACAAAGGTGGGGAAAAATTCCAGATGAAGTTCTATTATTTTACATTCATTTTGAGAAATCTGGAAGGACACTTGCTGGCTATAAGCCATCAATTTTCAAGTGGCAAAAGGTTTCCTTATATATGTATATCTGGCCAGTTAACATGGACAAGAACATATGCTTTCCTGTTACGGACTATTGGGAACACATCTGCATGGACAACATCACAGCAGAAAGACATGGGAGCTGGGATTGATGACATCAGGACGGCTGAGTGTGAAACAGGTACTGTGGCCAGATGTGAGAGAGGGGAGTGACAAAAGATCAGGTGTGCTTTACTTTAAGAGATAATTATTGATCCTTTCATTTACAGACATGCCATTCACAGCTCTAGGGAAAAAATGGTCCTGATGCTGGGGCAACAATAGTCAGCTCACAAAGAACAGGAAGGGGTAGGTCACCTTGTCTTATTCCACTCCTATTTGCAAACCCTTACAGCAAATCCAGAATCTAGTCATGCATAGACTTCAAAACTGCTGTGGAATGACTCTGTGATTATCACAGAAAAGTGTCCACCCTCAAAATCAAACCTGACTCCAAAGCCTCTGCAGAGAAGCATATCCTGACTGAAATACAATAGGTGTATTGTATACATTTTGCTGTTCTTCTGGCCTCTTTCTAAAAGGAACAGCAACGAGATTTTGATAGTTATCTAGAGAATTGCATTCTCACTGTAATAAAAAATAAATTGAATGCTTCCTAAACTAAGCTGTCTTTAGTAATCCAGAGCACTTATCAGGGTGGTTAAGCAAAAGGATAGAGGGCCTGCTAACTGTACTGTATTTCCTGGCAAAATGATTTTGCAATGCAAGATCAGATTTAGACAGCTTACATCCCAAATAACTCCAGTAAAATATTGCCTGCAAAAAATGTGTCTCCCCATGCATAAAATACTGATGATCATTTTCAAGATATAAAAAGCAGAGATCTTTAAGCTGCCTCATATTTTTGTCCCCTCCCCGTCTTCTTCCTCCTCCTGCTTGTGTTTCAGGTTATACATTTTTTTTATAGCTGTGTTACAGATCCAGTGTACATGTGAAAGAAAACAGCTTTGCAGTAACTAAGTGTTCAGTGGAACAAAGAGGCTTGTTAGTTGACCTGTGTGCACTGCTCTTGTGTGAAAGTCTCAAATGTAGGGTGGTTGAAGGTCTAGATGCTCTATGCCTAAATCTGTTTTTTCAATAGCTCAGCAGCCTTACAGACCAGCAGCCTATCTGGAGTATGTCTTTGCACTGATAGTACACAAGCTTTGTTGAGCTTTTGACATAAGTATAAATGGCTTGAGAACTAAAAAGAGCATACCTTTGTGACAACTCAGCTATCACTAGAAAGACACCTGTGTTTTACAGCCTTGCTAGGGAAACCAGGGCTAGCGTTTGTGCTTCCAAAACTTCAGAGCATGCAGGACTGAGAAACAGCCTTTAGAGATCTAGCTAGACGGCTGAGACTGCAGCACGGCCATGGCAACTCCTTCAAGTCAACAGGGCTTCATGACTTCCTCCTCCCTGGATCAAAGCACCTCCAGGCTTTTCCTCCAGAACCAGTACTGCCATGTTGTCAGGAAAAAAAGTGACTGCAAGCTGAAACACTTCAATATATATTGTCCATTAAAGTGTATAAAATCTCTAATGCCACTAATTCATGGGTGTTTAATGGCTTGCCTCAAAGCCTGTCAAAACCAATAAATGGGTTACAAACAGTACAGAACAAAACCCTTAATAAAAAATGATCTTGAAAAAAAATTTTACTGATTAGAGCATTTCACAACAGGCTTACATAATTCCTTCTATTCTTCAGCATTCTCTGTCCATCAGAGATGAGCAGATACCAAATAGCATTGTTCTGACATTCAGAACCTGTAGTCCAAATAATGCACACTAAGGAAATCTCTGTGTTTTAAGTGCATGGCTAAAGTACCTAAACACATGATAAACAATTTACTGGAATCCAGGGTGTAGGAGAATAACAGTATATACCAGCATATAACTGAGGAGCCTGCAGTGGCAAAGAGCTGACCCTTTCTCTTCTGTTCTGGAGGAGCAAAGACTTTAACTTCAGGAATCCAACAAGTTGAAATTGATGTCATGCTCTTTCCCCAGAGACATGCTCACACTGCAGAAGGTGAAACACAACCACAGTAGCTGTTCTGCAAAGAGTTTCTCCAATACCCAGGTGCTGCAAGCACGACAACACAAAACACAATCTGAAAACAACACAGACTAAAAAGTACATGGGAAAAAAACCAAAAAACAGTTGTCCTACTAGCAGGTCTCATAGTTCTGCCTACTGTACAGGAGAGCAAGTCAGAAATATGGAGAATGCATGTTTTATGACAGGATGTATTTATCTGTAGTATTCATTCCAATTTGGAACAGAGTGCATAAAGGTGAGTACCTCTGCAATGAACCTCTACCAGCTACTAATGACTCTTAACTAATAAACCACTATTTTAAAAACTCTTTCGCTACTTTCTGTGGTTTACACCTAAACAAAGCAAAAGAAGCCTGCAACACACAAAAAAAATTTTAATATTCTTGGAAAGACTGTGAAATATTTGCATACCAAATAAGACTTTAACACTACCATCTGGTGACTGTTGCAGTGAGAATAACGAACATTTCGTCTGAGGATTGCAAAGTGCTCGTGAAAATTTAGTCCTTACAGTATTAACAAAGTAAATATGTAACACAGAAAATGCATTATGAATCAGAGCAACTGTGTCCTGTATTTTGTTTCCAGTGGTGGCAAACGTAAAAGGCTACTTAGAGAGACTTTATCAGCATGCACTTTCTGCAGTACATTCCTCAACCTCCCCAGCAACCACAGTTCAGAGTATCTGCCTGTTGCTCTCAGCAGTTGAGTGAAATAATCTTCAGATATAAAAGCATATTGTGCAATTTTTCTATGGTTAGGGTTTGCCAATGATAAAGTAAAAATCTAGATGTGCTGGTCAAAAACATTCTGTGCCAGTAAAGAATATTTGTACATACAGTTTCTGCTAGTCTGAGTCATTTGGAGTTGCCCTAAAAACCCATTATGTCAGAAGCCCAAGGATGATGGAGAGAAGCTTTGTTAAGCTGTTTGTAAGATGATAACAGTGATGATGATATTATTATTATCATCATCATCATCATTATCATTACCATTATTATTATAAGCCTGGAAAATATAGTATTACCCCTTACAGAACATGGTTTTTACTATGAGAAGAACTAATTACATAGACACTTTCCAAAACAGATTACGAGCTTATTCAAGACAAAATTTTCCTTTTTTTCTAAATGTAAAAATTAATTTTGACTATACTAATTTTAAAAAAATATTTTCATTCACTGTTTGTTCTGCTAAATGCATTAATTTTTAATTGCTTCCTTGTATCTATTTGTGCGAGGTTCTCACAGTGATAGGCAATAACACAGCTTGGTTGCTACTGGAAGGTTTTGATATGTTTTGTTTTATTTTGCTTCATTTTGGTTTGTTTTGGTTTGTTTTCCTTCAGAAAAAGAACAGGAATGTCCAGTTTTGGGGTTTTTTTTTCCCCCCATTTGTGTTTGAGGAATGTAACAAGATAGGCCATATAAAAAGTTTTGGGACAGACTATGAAAGACTGACGTAGAAGAGGGCAGGGACTGCTTTGTAAAGATATCTGCCTAGTTCATCTGTGCCATCCACTGCCTTGCATGCAGGCACTTCACTATGTTAATTTGCATATGACAAGGTGTGAGCAGGTGTTCACACACCAGTTCTGACCAAATCCTGACCTTCTGCAGACAGCAGTCTTGCAGGGTCACACTGTATTTCCCAAGACTAAGCAGTGAGATTAATTTCTTACCCCTTTTGTTAAGTAGGATGACCCAGGACATTTATCAAGGTTTACCAATAAATAATGAGAAGTTTGTTGTCCATCATAAAGCATCATTGCTGCCAATAGGTAAATTTACTTCCAACCCTAGCCTGTTTTAAAGCTCTTGGTGGAATCAAACACATGATAGGGCCTAAAAAGAGATATATAAGCAAGAGAGCTTGAGAAGAAGACATCTAAATAGCAGGATCTGCATGGGAAGACATGACTGACAGCAAGCATCTCACTGAGAGGATTTGAGAAAGCAGAGAAAAGCATGAAAAAGGAGATTAACAGGGGAAAATGTTAGAGGAGGAAACAAAAGGAGGTGGAAACTCAAGGTTAAAACCAGCAATCCCTGGGGAAGTAGAGCATAGGGAGATTCTCTTTCACATGAAGTCCTTTGCTTAAAACACCCCATCAGTTCACTAAGTTATAATATAACTCAGGCAGTTTATATGTTTAACCATAACAAATATCCTTTCTATGTCTTCCAACCCTGACCATGTTCTGAGAAGTTGCTGTGCCTCCATATTGCATGCTGCAGTTAGAATTCCCTCTCCTTGGCCATATACAGGGGCAGTTTCAACTTCTCTGGCTCAGGGCTGTTGAGGCAGTCTGACATGGACAGTAATCAGAGTAATATCTGAAGGCACTGGAGTACCTAGTGGGATGTGTTTGCTTTGCTTTCCTAAGTATAGAGAGTTTGAGATGCATATTGTTAAGCTTAAGATGCATATTGCCAAGCTTTTCTCCCAAAACATATGGACAGAACTTCTTTGAAAAGAGGAAAATAAAAGCAGGGAGATGTAGTAATGGACTCCAGGAGCTGGACTTGTTAAAGGGAAGTGCAGATGACAAAAAGGGAAAGAAGCAGCCATTCTTGTTCCTTGACTCAGACAGGAAATCAATTTTCATCCATTATGTTCCTGATGTAATTATTAAATAAAAGTATTTTAATGTACTTTGTTTCTTCAGTAAGGCCTCAGACAGACTTAGTAGTTGGCTTTACAGATAGGAAACATTAAGAAAACAATTTCTCAACAGCCAGCACCTGAACACTCTCAGTTTCATTTCTGCCCAGAGAGGACTGAAGTCAAACGATGGGTGAATGCAGTCTCAAGCTTTCTTTCTGACTTAAACATAGATCACATCAGTCCACAGTATGAAAATTTATTCTTAAAATTTTTGACAATTGAACAGAGGTGCATACTTTCAACTTTGCTAACATTTGTTTGGATGATTCAGTAAGAAAAGGCCCTGGTTTTAATAAAGCTGGCATATCAAAATATGGCACTGAGGCTTGTCCCTGCTCTGCACTGGCTTGGCATATAATCAAGGCGTAATTATTACCTCCCAGAACCCTTCAGCTCAAGGCCTCAGGACTTCTAGAAGCTCACTGTCATGAAAAAACCTTCTGAAAATAATCTCGTCCAGCAGACAGCCTTGGGGACCTCAGCTTTCAACCTGGAGCACAGGGGCTCAGAGACTTACCTGTACAATAGACCAAGTGTGGCACAATCAGTGATGAAATCCTGGTGCTAGACTTTGTGAGAGGTTGTAACACGACTGTCACATACTGGAGAACTGAAAATCAATGCACTTTTGGACTCAGCTTTCAATGTAAATTACCGATTCTTCTCATGACTCCTGTCAAATCCTGAGTGCTCTCTCCCTCTTGCAGTTTCAGATAGGATCTGAGAATGCGATTTTCTGTTCCACTACTGCATCCCTAAAACAGCTACAAAAATAACGCTCATTCTTCAAATGGTGGCTAAAGATACCCCTAGCCTACTTGCTACATGGTGCAAATTGTTAGTTTCACAGGAGTGTGAGGATTATAAACGGTTTACGTAAACTTGCTTTGTTATCTTCTTGCTCCTCTTCCAATTCTTTAGCAGAGGTTTTCAAGAAGCTGTTATGGAGTATTTTTGTTGCAGGACACTGTTGAACGCATAATGCCTTGTACCTCAATTAAAGAAGACCAGTCCCAGCAGGGGTGTTGGCCTTGTCAATCTCAAGAGGTCCCTTCCAGCCTTGGTAACTCTGTGGCTCAGCCCAGCTCTGTGTTGCAGCCTGCTGTTCCTCACAGATCAAACCCAGATAACTCTCAATCACCCCACAACCATCATCTGGCTCTTAAAAGACAAGATAGTATGTTTGCATACAAATACAGCATCTGCATTTAATGCATTTTTTCAAAGCCCATGTTATTACACCTATACCTCCCTCATTAATAAAAAAAAAAAAAGGTGGTGCATTGAGGGGATAAACCCACCCTAACCCTGAGGTATACTAGTTCCTGATCCAGTACAATTTTCAGCTGAGATATAAATCCTAGACACAAGCAGCTTATATAGGGAGGCTTGTATCAAGTCTAGCAGCAGTGATACAACTGCGACTGCTCTGCTGAATCTCTCTTTTTTCATACCTTTTTACTTTTCTGCAGCATCTGCTGAACTTACGTTCTTGCTTCTCTCTCTTTTTAAAATAAACAGTATGCAACTGAGGAGAAAACACACAGGACTTTGCCTGGTATTCATCTGATAACACCTGCACATTAATACACCACAGCTGAACCACTTGATCAACTGCTGCTCCCACTGAAGGAAAATAAAACTAAAGATTTATGCTACCCCAATGTCCTTTCTCTTTTCTAAGTCATGTAGCTTATTTTGGGGTGGTATTTTTTAGTATATTTACTTTTTCTCAAAATACGGTCCCAACTCCATTATAACCAGGTAAAACAAATAAAGAAAAAAACAACCCTTCAAGGTTTAAGACAGAGCGAACCTATAGCTAAAGTCTGAGTAACTCCCTCTCAAAAGAATCAGTACTGTGATTCAGGAAAAGACCAGCTTAAGAGAACTGGTGATGATCTAAGTTGTAGTAGTTGAACTTTGTCCAGACCCAGTCTGCACAAAACCAAAGGTAAAAAAGGCAGGTCTCAAGGCAGTGTGCAGAAAACACTTCAGCTCTTTCCCTACCCTGGAGCTTAGCCTAAACCTCTTAGCATGAGTTTGAGACCTCCAAAAATGGATGTGAAGGGAACCTGTCTTCAGAGTGGCAGATAAGACATACACCAAGCACCATCCTGAAATGACATTTTAAAAGTAAAAGAACCAGACAAAGAAATACTGTGGGGTATCCCCCTTACTCTGAAACAATCCTGACCCTCAAACATGCAGTGCTAGTGTGCTTGAAAGGATAAAACAGTCAAACTAACATAAGAAAAAGTAGAAACTCAAGGCGTGTTTGATTTATTGCTCTGTGTTTAAGTTACTGCTTTAATTAGTCATACTCTTTAATTTCACCTATTCTGCCTTGGGACAGAAAAGGATTGCTAAACTGAAGACTGCAGTGACCTACCCTGGGGAAGTGGTATGCTTTGTAAGAATCTACTTTTAGAAGGCAATGTAATTTTGTTGATTATGCTAATAACAATGCCCAAATGCTTACTTTGCAGATCAAAAATGCTTGAGGGAGATCATGACTTACATGGAAATGCTTTTGCCATTTTGGTGGGAAATTAGTTGGTGCATTTCTTTTTCCTCTCAGGAATCAAAAATGCCAAGCTTCTTTAGCAACTAATAGCGTAAAATGTTAATCTGATTCTGTGTGAATGTCCTCCTGGGCTCAAATACAGTCCTCGCCAGAGATACTATCTTCTAGAAACCACACTGTTAAGTTACAGTATCTGCCTATCTTGAAAGTCACATCAACTAAAATTAAACTAAATCAGGTCACATCAAGTAGTCTCTGGCTGGAAAAAATGTGAGGTCAGACAGGAGCGGGCCTGCTCTTTGATGAGGGGTAATGGGATGATGGGAGTAAGTTTACGTCATCTGAATATCTCCCCTCACAGCTCCTGCTAACTTCATTAAGGAATATAAGACATATCATCCTGGGGAGAAAATAAATGACAAAGTTACAGAATGAGAAAATAGAATAATTGGGTTTGGGCTCCAAACCATGTCACTACAAACAGAGGGCAACCTGAACGTGTTCTGATTAGAAACTCCACAGGGTAGCTTTAAATCCAAGCCTAATCAGAGAGTTGCCTGGGGTTGTACTCTGTCCCTGACATGTCTTCCTCTTTTTGGCTGTTTTATCAGTCTAACTTATTAACATCCAGATTTAGGAATTATTTCTAAGACAGTTACAATCTACCCATAATAATCCCTTCCACCTTTAAATGACTGAGCTCTCCTATCAATAATAACTTGAGCTTAATGAGATTTTTATACCTGGAAATTATATACAAATTTCTTAAGAGTTAGCAAATACTGCAGTGCTGTTTCATGTGAAGATGCTAGACCATCAGCAGTCTACAAACTTAGAATAATTTTTCCTTTACTTAAGTAAAGAATATTTCCAATTGGTTTGATGTTATTCTCCCCCCATTTTTGACTGGTTCTTATGGTAACCTAAAACGACAGGAAAGAATTTTTTAGCACAACACAGTTGACAGAACTGTGTTGTAAGTTATAGCATTATTCTTTACAGGTACACAGGGAGAACCGATCCGCAGTTCCTAAGAGGACTGTATGAGCTGGTCCTTGTTTGGAAAACAGGTACAAAATTCTGTAGGTGTCCAGGTAGTATATCACTATCTTTTCAAGAAGGAAAAGAAGTAATCCACTGGTAGACACCCAGGAAATAACTAATAATGTTAGTCAGATTATATTTTGTTTTGTTTGCCCAAAACAATTTAGAAGCAAACTGACCAAAAAGTCAGTGTCAGGCACCCCAGTTACTGCAGCAGTAAGTAAAAGAAAGTCTAGCTGCCTTGGGATTTTCAATTCTTTAGAGATTAAGGAAGCTAACCTCCCTTGGAAGTTTATGAAAGTCCATGAGTTGAAGGGATTTGAAATAGCGCAAGAAGAAGAATAGATGAGTGTGGATACCATTTCTATAGTAACACCTGTTAAGAACTGAAGATAATCATACAGAAAGGGTGTGATTTTGTTTTGATGCTAAAATCAGTCACATTGGTGAGTATGTACCTAAGCTTTTATGTATTTTCAAAATGACAAAGACATTTCTCCTTAATTATGACTCTAACTCGGAGTGTCTGATACTATAATGTTTTTGTAAAGAGTCTCTTGCAATCATAATAATAATAATGCATATTTCAGAGCCACATTAAAGCACACAAAGAGTTGTCATGATAACTTGCTGTGGAAAGCAGTAACTCAGTGCTCCCCAAATTAAGAAAATTAGTTTCTGAGAAGAAGCGCAGAGTTACATAAGAACACAGAAAACAGGCAAAAACCAGGGTGTAATTTAGGGCTAAATTAATCTTTCAGAGAGATAAAACCAAAGATTTGTTAATGAAATGATTTCTTACTCCTTCCCCTCCCAGTCCTATGTTTTCCCTATTCCTTCAATATACAATAATTTTCCTTTTTTTTTAAAAAAAAAAAAAGTTATTTAATATACACTGGAGTCTTCAACATATTTAGAAAGTGTAGAATTATTTTCCAGTTACTCTCCTAGGATTTGCAAAGCAACATATTCAGGTAGATTGTAACTCCCATTAAAGAGAAGTCTATTCAAAGGTATCAAAGACTCAGAAGAAATCACAGAACCATAGAATGGTTTGGGTTGGAAGGGACCTTAAAGATCATCTAGTTCCAACTGCCCTGCCATGGGCAGGGACACCTTCCACTACACCAGGTTGCTCAAAGCCCCATCCAACCTGGCCTTGAACACTTCCAGGGAGGGGGCAGCCACAGCTTCTCTGGGCAACTTGTTCCAGTGTCTCACCACCCTCACAGCAAAGAGTTTCTTCCAAATATCTAATCTAAATCTAATTTCTTTCAGTTTAAAACCATCACCCCTCGTCCTATCACTACCCTCCCTTCTTATGTTGGGGGCCCCAGAGCTGGACACAGTACTCCAGGTGGGGTCTCACAAGAGTGGATTATGGGGAGAATCACCTCCCTTGACCTGCTGACCACACTTCTCTGGATGCAGCCCAGGATACAGTTGGCTTTCTGGGCTGTGAGCACACATTGCTGGCTCATAGTCAGTTTTCCATCCACTAATACCCCCAAGTCCTTCTCTGCAGGGCTGCTCTCAATCCACTCATCGTCCAGCCTGTATTCATGCTTGGGATCACCTTGACCCATGTGCAGGACCTTGCACTTGGCCTTGTTGAACTTCATGAGGTTTGCACAGGCCCACATCTCAAGCCTGTCAAGGTCCCTCTGGATAGCACATCCCTTCCCTCCAGTGTGTCGACAACACCACACAGCTCAGTGTCATGAGCAAACTTGCTGAGGGTGCACTCAGTCCCACTGTCCATGTCTCCTAACAAAGATGTTAAACAGCAGTGGTCCCAATACTGACCCCCGAGGAATGCCACTCATCACTGGTCTCCACTTGGACATCAAGCCATTGACTGCAACTCTTTGAGTGCAACCATCCAGACAATTCCTTACCCACCAAGTGGTCCATCCATCAAATCCATGTCTCTCCAATTTAGAGACAAGGATGTCATGCAGGACAGTGTCAAATTCTTTGCACAATTCCAGGTACATGATGTCAGTTGCTCTTCCCTTATCTACCAGCACTGTGACCCCGTTGTAGAAGGCCACTAAATTTTTCAGGCATGATTTGTCCTTAGTGAAGCCATGTTGGCTGTTACTACTCACCTCCTTATTTTCCATATGCCCTAGCATAGTTTCCAGAAGGATCCGCTCCACGATCTTGCTGGGCACAGTGATGAGACTGGCTGGCCTCTTGGGTCTTCTTTTTTTCCCTTTTTAAAAATGGGAGTTATGTTTCCCCTTTTTCCAGTCAGTGGGAACTTCACCAGACTGCCCCAGCTTCTCAAATATGGTGGATAGTGGCTTAGCTACTTCATCCGCCAGTTCCCTCAGGACGCATGGATGCATCTCATCAGGTCCCACGAACTTGTGCACCTTCAGGTTCCTTACAGGGTTTCGAACCTGATCTTCTGCTACAGCAGGCAGTTATAGTGGTAGTTTCTAAACAGTGGTGGTTTTTAAAGATCAGATTCTAAAGATTTGGTGCATTTGCCAAAGCAGAACTGTTTGGCAGGCACATCCAAAGTAGCTTGTGTATCTTTAGTATTCAGTTCTGATATACTTGATCACCTTATTTTTTGAAGGTTTTGAAAGACAGGATGGAGGCTAGCATCTTGGGATGGTTCTGTTGAGGAAGGAATCATCTCCAAAATCTGCTACTTAATCTTGAACCATGAGCTAGTGTGCTGTCAAAATGGCAGCAAGTACTCAGCTTTCAGTCCAGTAAAGTAAATGGAACTTGAATGTTTTCAAAAATAATCAGAAGTTAAGGTGCTCTCGTATGACACCAGAGTTGCTGTCAACACAAACATCTGAGGCAAGAAATTTAGCTGATTTAGGGGCAAAATAACAACAGAAAAGAGGCTGGTCGAAAAGATCTGCTACTAAAGTAGATGGTAAAATCTCTATTGATTTTTGAAGTGAAAAAAACCAGCATGGTCGAGCCCTTCTGAAAATCCTACCTGAGGTGTCAATTAAAAATGCTGTGCAGCTGTTTGGAATAAAGTCTGATCACTAATACATGCTTTCATTCCTTAAAATGGGTGTTCAAACATCTCTTCACAAATCAGTTATCTATTTACAACATGGTCCTTCTTACCTGTTTTTTCAGTCCATAATGTTTATTTTATAAATAAACCAATAAGAAGTTCAAAGAGGACATAATTTTGAGGACCCAAATGTTTCATGTTACAACCACAAAACCAAGCACCTAAAATCTCCAGCTGGTTTCCAGATACTTGTGTCCTCTCTGTGGCCCTGCAGTTCTCAGAACAACAAGCTTACTCCCTCAAAACATCCTTTATTTCTACTTGTGATGATACCTCTTTACACATGCCAGTCCCTTGCCTACTATTATTATGACATAAACAGAAAACAAATTCTATATTTTAAGGAAATTATTACTGAAATGTAAAATGATTCAAGAGAAATAAGTTTCAAACATGGAAGCTCCTTTTCTCATGACCTCATAAGATGATTTAGAGTAAAGGTTGTCTTTTTGTGTGAATATTCATACAGGCACTAAAAATTATAAACCCACTAGCTGTATTAGACAAGGATTTTTCTTCTCAATCTGTACTTTGAAATTCCTGTTCCTTGAGATTACTTCCTTCCCTAAAACTAAAAAGAAAAATGGCATCTTGTTGTACTACTAATAGTTCAGGAGGTTTATTTTGGGGGATCAACTTCTGACTTTTTTATATGCCAGACTAGCAGCCACTTGGCAGTGGTGACTACTCTACGTAGAGTATTTTCCAAAAACAAAACCTTCCTTTCTGTTACACATACATATGTTGTGAATGTTGATCACTGATCTAATAGAACCCTTATATCGAACAGAGAAACAGCATCTGTTTCAGGCCCACACTTAAACCTCTTGTTGGCAGGACATTTCATGACATTGCTGCCATCCTTGGGCACAGGGAGGGTGAGGTGAACTTTCTCTGCAGGGAACAGAGGACAGAAATGTGCCCTTTTTCATGTACATCCACAAACTTTCAGAAGTCATCAGTCAGTGTTTCTGAAAGCTCTGCCTGTACTGCAGGCACTGACCACTACAGAGATGATCCTAGTTGCTTGATCTGCACCTCTTCAAAGTCATACATTTCTTCTGGTATCAGGAAACACAGCAAGGCCATTAGCCAATTCCTGCTTCTCTGGCAAAAACTTTGCTCATTTCAAAGACCTTAACTTTAAGCCTGAGCTTCTGATTCTTTTGGAAATGGATGCTTTTTTTTTTTTTTTTTTTTTTTTTAAACTCCAACCTTCAGCTGATTTCACAAGAAATTATGCAAAGAAGCTGCTTTCAGAATGGCTCTTGCTGTCCATTAGGTTGGACCAGAGATTCTTAGTATCTTGACCTGAATTCAGAAGAAGGATTTCCATGTCTTTTCACTGACTCAGGCCTTAAGATGAAGTGTAACATATGACATTAAAGATTCATCCAATTAGACTTTTCATTTTCATTTAAGCATCTGCCAGAACCACAAGCCTGTCTTTGTCATGTATTAAAATGATACTGGCCTCTTATTCTCTGTTTTCCCTCCTAGTCATTTTAATTTAGAAAAAATCTAGCCAGCAACACAACACATGACCTCGTATTGTGTTGCTGGATAAGACAGGCACATAGCTAGCCTTGGATTAGAAAGAGAGAGAGAGATGATATCTCAGAAAATGGAACAAGAAACTGAAAAACTCCACATTCATTTCTGCTGTTTCAAGAGAACCTTTAACATTTTCCTGTAAGATGAGTGACAACTACAAGAAATAATACTGGCTGTCTTACATGATGGTTCTTGCTCTGAGCTCATATGATGTTCACTTGCCAGCACATAACTGACTCATCTGCAAAAAACTTTGAGATGCAGCGGTGAATAAAGTACTGTAGAAATGAAAAATGTTAATCTAATGCTATGCAAAGATCTGCTAGGAGTAGTTCTAGATGCTGAGGCACAGGCAGAATGGGAAAATAATTTATTGAAAAATAGCTAGTTAGTAACCTGTGTGAAGATTTTACCTTAGAAAAGGCTAAATGTGATTTTCTTCCACTATGTTAAACTCTCCCTATGGGCCATCTCTGGCCTTCAGAGTGTTTTTTACTTCATTTGCTGGAGAATTAAGAGATTTGGAAACATACTCAAGCAATTCGTTTAATTGACAGTTGAGCCAAACTACTGCCAATCAATTGTAGACTGAATTTACAGTTTAATCTTTCGCTTAAGTACTTGTGCTCTAATAAATCGTTTAAAATAGGTGCCTTTTGGGAATACTTGAAAAAAGAAATGGTGATGCAGCACAAAACGTGTCTGAAATGGAAGCATAAGGAGATGGGTATATGTAAGTAAATTGAACAACACCTTATTCATTGTCCTGATTCTGAGGGAGTCATTAAGCTGTCTCTTTGACAACAGCTCTGAAGTGGGCTGTGTGTGTCATGGGAGAGGGAAGAAGCCTTTCAAGCAGGCTGTGCTCAGAAAACTTCTAGGCTTGCTCCTATATGTATGTTTCTCCTGACTTCTTCTTCTCCACGGCAAAGAACAGGGTGTTACAGAAAGCCGTAATACTCCAGCTCCAGACAAAGTATTCAGCTCATACTGTCAACACTTTGTAATGGTAAATAGGAAGGATTCCTTTCCTTGAATACAAGCTGGCACAAGGTGATCATGTATATCTGCAGGTGGCAGAAAAAAAGAGTGTCTTTTCTATGGAAACTGCTTAACAGAAGGTTTTTATTATTTTTTTTCTTCAAAATTAAAAAAAAAATCTAATTCACACTGACATTCAGTACTTGAGTTTCAAGACACTATCTTTACTTCCAATCTTTCTTTTTTTAAATTTTTTGCTCTAGAACCCAAACCATTAAGTAATACTTTTTAAAAATCAGCTTATCTTCAGAGTTATCCTGTCAAAAGGAAAACTGAATAAAAGAAAATCGTAGTTGTCTTCTTGCATTTCATGGCAAGAACATACAAGGGAAAAGAAAGAAACAGATTTAATCAAACTCTGAAATAAACAAAGAAATCAGATTTAGAAAAGAAATTAAATCCATGTAAAGCAATCATTTGGAAGCATGAACATGCAAAATAATTTTGTGAAGCAATATTTTAGTTTAAAGTTTATGATTGACAAATTTAATTGAAACCATTTTCTGTATCAAAATGTCTTTTATCAAAATCTCATTCCAGGGGGAAACATTTCTAAGCAGTTATCCTTTTAAAAATACTTTTAATGAACACTACCACCATTTTGGTGATTCTGTGAACAAGAGAGCAGCATGTGTACAATTACATGTTCTACTACTTCCAATAGTTACTCTGTTTGCCTATCATCATGCAAGCTAAGTGAACTAAATGTATCACTGAATTTTTTTCTTTCCTTTGATCAGACACTTTAAACACAGTCCTGGTGACTGCCATCATTTTCCCTGTCACCTTTCCATAACTTTAGAACTTTATCCTTTTTCCTGCAACTTGCTCCTTCCTCCCCACCCCAGACATGCGATGGCACTGAGAAATCTACATCAATGGAGCTGTATGTGGCCTCTTCCCCCACCTCATAGACCGAGGCAACTTGTTCTCCAGGCCAGTGTGACATGAGGCATTCATCTCCCAAAGCATACTTTGACAAAACTATACTGTGGTTGATCACAGTTGAACTACCTTTCACATAAGTCTCACAACTTTCCTGCTCCAGAAGTGTTTTGACCAGACTAGAGAGAGCCGTTGTTCCACAAAATACATTTATCCTAAAGGAATTAACACCATTTCCCCTTCTGCTTCCTGCATTAATCACTTTTGTGGTTTCCTCTCTTCACATAGTTTGGGTATTCCTTATATTTTTGCATTCCTCATTACTTCTGTGCTTTCCTCATGAGCTGCTTCTGGTCTGCTTTCCTGCAACTTGGTTCTAGCCACTTGAGTGTGGTATGGGGATTGCTTTCCCTATGGATTATCCCAGAGATACTGAGATGTCCTCTCCTAGGTAAGTTGATAGTTCAAGTAAGAAATTGAGACCCTTCCATGGACCAGCCATGGTTTTTTTAGATGGAGACACCATAGGATTTTTGTCAGCCACAGACCAGACCACCTTGAGTCCCTCTGCCAGTCTACAAGGTACTGTAAGATAGTAGGAGACACATTCATACTCTTCCACAGGCCAATCAAAGCTTATAGAAATATTTGTCAAATAAACAAATGACCCACTTCTATTTTCTTAGTGCAACTGAGTGAAGAAAGAAGAGACAGATCTTTTAAAAAATATGGAGCTCAGTAGTTGGCAGATATGATGGGAGATGGAAGCAAATCTGTACTTTGTTGCTGCAGGGGTCTGTGCAAGTAAACATCTATCTGAGGACAGCTAGGAGTATCTTTCAACAGCAAAAGAAAGAACAGGGAGAGCCTCCATCTCCTGTTAGACACAGGAGGAAACATGGTAACGAGTGATGAGGAAAAGGCTGAGGTCCTTAATGCCTTCTTTGCCTCAGTCTTTAATAGTAAGACTAGTTGTATTGAGGGAATCCAGCCTCCTCAGCCAGAAGACAGAGACTGGGAGAACGACCCCCCTGCAATCCAGGAGGAGATAGTCAGTGACCTACTGCATCACACAGACATACACAAGTCTATGGGACCAGATGGGATACACCCGAGGGTGCTGAAGGAGCTGGCTGGGGTGCTCGCCAAGCCGCTTTCCATCATTTACCAGCAGTCCTGGCTGACCGGGGAGGTCCTGACAGATTGGAAATTGGCCAATGTGACGCCCATATATAAGAAGGGTCGGAAGGATGATCCAGGAAATTACAGGCCTGTCAGCTTGACATCGGTGCCTGGGAAACTGATGGAGCAGCTCATCCTGAGTACCATCACACAACACATGCGGGACAACCAGATGATCAGGCCCAGTCAGCATGGGTTTATGAAAGGCAGGTCCTGCTTGACAAACCTGATCTCCTTCTACGACAGGGCAACCTGCTGATTGGATGAGGGAAAGGCTGTGGATGTTGTCTACCTTGACTTTAGTAAGGCCTTTGACACCGTTTCCCACAGCATTCTCCTGGTGAAACTGGCTGCTCCCGGCATGGATGGGCACACGCTTTGCTGGGTAAAAAACTGGCTGGATGGCTGGGCCCAAAGAGTTGTGGTGAACGGAGTTAAATCCAGTTGGCGGCCGGTCACAAGTGGTGTCCCCCAGGGCTCGGTTTTGGGCCACTCCTGTTTAACATCTTTATTGATGATCTAGATGAGGGGATCGAGTGCACCCTCAGGAAGTTTGCAGATGACACCAAGTTGGGTGGGAGTGTTGATCGGCTCGAGGGTAGGGAGGCTCTGCAGAGAGACCTGGACAGGCTGGAGCCATGGGCTAAGGACAACTGTAGGAGTTTCAATAAGGCCAAATGCCGGGTGCTGTACTTGGGCCACAACAACCCCCAGCAGCGCTACAGGCTTGGGGAGCAGTGTCTGGAGAGCTGCCAGTCAGAGAGGGACCTGGGGGTGTTGATTGACAGCCGGCTGAACATGAGCCAGCAGTGTGCCCAGGTGGCCAAGAAGGCCAATGGCATCCTGGCTTGCATCAGAAATAGCGTGGCCAGCAGGGACAGGGAAGGGATCTTACCCCTGTAATCAGCACTGGTGAGGCCGCACCTCGATGACTGTGTTCAGATTTGGGCCCCTCACTACAAAAAGGACATTGAATTACTCAAGCGTGGCCAGAGAAGGGCAACAAAGCTGGTGAAGTGTCTGGAGCACATGTCGTACGAGGAGCGGCTGAGGGAACTGGGGTTGTTTAGTCTGGAGAAGAGGAGGCTGAGGCGAGACCTCATCGCCCTCTACAACTACCTGACAGGAAGTTGCAGAGAACTGGGGATGAGTCTCTTTAATGAAGTAACAAGTGATAGGACGAGAGGTAATGGCTTCAAGTTGCATCAGGGATGGTTTCGACTGGATGTTAGGAAGCATTTCTTTACAGAACAGGTTGTTGGGCGTTGGAATGGGCTGCCCAGGGCAGTTGTGGAGTCCCCATCCCTGGAGGTGTTTAAGAGTCGGGTCGACTTAGCGCTTAGGGATATGGTGTAGTTGGGAACTGTCAGTGTTAGGTTAATGGTTGGACTAGATGATCTTCAAGGTCTTTTACAACCTTGATGATTCTGTGATTCTGTGATCTACCAGTTCTAGTGGTGACTGAACTGGGGGCGTGTGAGAAAGAGAAGTGTGCACAAATGAAGTACAGTGCAAGATGCATGAGATTTTTATTCCATATGGTAAAGAAACACCCACCTTAGCTTCATCCTACCCATTCTCACACTGTTGGATGAAAAGCTAATTTTAAGAGCCTAGCTGTCCTAAGTTTTCTAAATATAGTCCAAAGAGAGAGACTAGCATTTCCAGAGGGCAATTCAGACCTCAGAGGAGGTGAGGAATCCTCTGGAGAGGTCTCTCATTCCTTTGTCCATGGCATAGGCCTAGGGCAGTTGTTCTCCCAATGTAGGTGCTTCAGCAAAGAGTCTAGCCTTCGGTTAGGTGGAGGCTGGCCAGGTAAGAGGTCTGCAGGGCACAGGGTCAACCTCAGTGTAAGTGACACAGAACGGATATTTAATTGTCCCCATCTTGTGCACCCCAAGTAATGCATAAAGCCAAGTGGGGCAACATGTGTACTCTTTGTTCTCACCTCCAACATCTTGATCCTTGTCATTCAACTTGCAAGCCTACATGGTGTCCTGAGGAAGGCAGAAAATACCAGGGTCCTCTGCTGTGCAGCAGGTGGCGTCTGCCATGTAATCCCAGAGCAATGGCAATCTACAGCTTTGCTCTTTGCCAACACAGCTGATGCTGCTGGGCAGAGAACAGTTAGGGTTTTCACCAGAGCAGACCATCAGGAAATAGAGAGTCCACAGCCTCCAGGGATTCCCGAACCCAGCAGAGCACAAAAGGTAGATATGTGCCCCCAGCTACTTGGTTCTGCCATGACCTTAGCTGTGTGCAGCAATCATTTTGACCCTCTAATGCAACTAAAAGGCCTTTGACATCGTTTCCCACAGCATCCTCCTGCTGAAATTGGCTGCGCCCGGCATGGATGGGCACACGCTTTGCTGGGTAAAAAACCGGCTGGATGGCCGGGCCCAAAGAGTTGTAGTGAACGGAGTTAAATCCAGTTGGCGGCCGGTCACGAGTGGTGTCCCCCAGGGCTCGGTTTTGGGGCCACTCCTGTTTAACATCTTTATTGATGATCTAGATGAGGGGATTGAGTGCACCCTCAGTAAGTTTGCAGATGACACCAAGTTGGGTGGGAGTGTTGATCTGCTCGAGGGTAGGGAGGCTCTGCAGAGAGATCTGGACAGGCTGGAGCGATAGGCTGAGGTCAACTGTAGGAGTTTCAATAAGGCCAAATGCTGGGTGCTGCACTTGGGCCACAACAACCTCCAGCAGCGCTACAGGCTTGAGGAGCAGTGTCTGGAGAGCTGCCAGTCAGAGAGGGACCTGGGGGTGTTGATTGACAGCCGGCTGAACATGAGCCAGCAGTGTGCCCAGGTGGCCAAGAAGGCCAAAGGTATCCTGGCTTGCATCAGAAATAGCGTGGCCAGCAGGGACAGGGAAGGGATCTTACCCCTGTACTCAGCACTGGTGAGGCCGCACCTCGATGACTGTGTTCAGTTTTGGGCCCCTCACTACAAAAAGGACATTGAATTACTCAAGCGTGTCCAGAGAAGGGCAACGAAGCTGGTGAAGGGTCTGAAGTACGTGTCGTACAAGGAGCGGCTGAGGGAACTGGGGTTGTTTAGTGTGGAGAAGAGGAGGCTGAGGGGAGACCTCATCGCCCTCTACAACTACCTGACAGGAGGTTGCAGAGAACTGGGGATGAGTCTCTTTAACCAAGTAACAAGCAATAGGACAAGAGGTAATGGCCTCAAGTTGCACCAGGGATGGTTTAGACTGGATATTAGGAAGCATTTCTTTACAGAACGGGTTGTTAGGCGTTGGTATGGGCTGCCCAGGGCAGTGGTGGAGTCCCCATCCCTGGAGATGTTTAAGAGTAGGGTCGACTTAGCGCTTAGGGATATGGTGTAGTTGGGAACTGTCAGTGTTGGGTTAATGGTTGGACTAGATGATCTTCAGGGTCTTTTACAACCTAGATGATTCTGTGATTCTGTAAATAAAGTACAGTTACTTTCTCAGGTGCCAGTTCAGCCTGCTGTCATCAAAGAACAGGCTTTGAACAGTAGCACGTGTTGAGGCAATATAAAGCCTTGATTATTCTTTGGATATACAGCGTTGTCACAATATCTTGTTTAACAGTAATTACAGACAAATTCCCATATGTGTCTTACCTGATTTATTAAATATTGAACAGGCTGATTCAGTTTTGTCTGGGCTGTGAGAGCACAATGGCAAAATTACTCTTATCCTGGTGGCCCCAGTTGTATGCTGGAAGCTAATCTTCCTCTTAAAACAGCAGTTATGTATAAAAACAAAAACCACAGACTAGGCACTCATTTCATTTCATGGAGGTCCAGGAGCCAATACAATACATAAAGCAGATGCTTAAACCTTGGAGAGATCATAACTTCTGATAAAGTTTAAAAATATAATTAATAATTAAATGGACTATATCAGGCTTATAATTCTCCCCTCCACACCTCCAAAGCTATGAAATTTTCTACTCATTAAAAAAAAAAAAAGAGACAATCAACAAAAATGCAACCAGACTGTATGTTACAGTTTTGTTTCCAAAGACAAGCATCTTGTTCTACAAAGACTTCAAAGTTAAGCATTGCATAAATCTTTGCAAGCATAGAGTAAAGCAAAGTTCATGATAGGTTACCGCTACTTTTGCATTAAGTTTTGAAACCTCTTGGTAATTTAAACATCATCTGAGATGGGTTCAGGAAGGGGAACAACTCCATTGTCAAACAATAGAAACCATGAAAAGTTCTCCTTTAACCAAATATTGCTAAGAAAACAACAAGGAAGAGGAAGAAGTGTTTGCATTTGAACAGGGTTGTGTTACTTGTACTGTTTGAGTTATTCCCATTAAATCACTGCAAAGTGCTTGGGGGGAAGGAATGTAATCTAAATTCACCTTATAATTTTACCCACCGGGGAAAGAAAATAGCAGGGCTATTTTTAAGTACCTGAATACTCACATACAAGGCTGAGATTTTCAGGACCTGTAACAAATTTCCCCCAAATAAATGAAAAGCAAGCCTGTAATTGTCCTCTTAGCTTTGTAAACTGTTTCCACAGAACATCCCTAAATACGTATGAATTATCAGATTGAAACAGAATGTAAGTACGAAATGGAAGAGGAATCCACTCTACTTGCTACACTTGCATAGTATGCAGATGCCACACTAAGAATGGTGGGTTGGTTAAAAGAGATTTCTTACTATTTTTTTACTAATTCATTCTTCTATGGCATTTTCTTCTTATTTTTTCTTGTTGTCATATATAGTTAACTATATGTCCCTTGTAACCCTTTTTATCAGCAAACTTTAGCGTAACAGATCTTCACAAATGCTGTCTCAGTAGTATTTAAGGAGTGACCTACATTGGAAGCAAATGACCTATTTGTTTGTACATTCATTCTTCTGCTGATACATACATATATACATCCAGGAGCATGCATAGCTGTGAAAATGTTTGTAGACATGATAAGTTCACGTGGCCCTGTATGCACATTATGAAGTAAGTTTTGTATGTTCTTCTACAACTGAAACTATATATAGGTAAGCATTTGTAAATCTCTCGTCTAGTCACAGTTGCTTTAATCTGGCCTACAAAGAACTAAATGCAGACGGTTGGTCTGGAAGGAACAGACTAAAGCTATGTAATCACAGTCTGATAGCTTACAAATAGTAGTATTGTGTATTATTGCAAATACATTGGACGTAAAGGCAAAACAAAGAAGTTGGACTGCACCAATAAATAGCAATGATGTGCATAATCCATTTCGTCCAGGCTATCTATCAGCATGGACATTAAACATACAGCTCAGCTTCTTACTGCATCTTATCTACTACAGAGGTACATATAGTTTCAGCTCTCTAACAAGGAAAAGATCATGCCATATAACACAGCAGTACTTCTATCAAGATGACAGCAGACTGGATTCAAGACTATAACCCTGGCATTGGAGCCACCCACAATGGCACTGAAGCCATCAGAGAAGTGATAAAACCAGGGCCGTTTCAACTTTCTAAGGCATCTGACCTACAGATTGGACAGAAATTGAGTCACTTTCTGTTCTCCAGGAATCCCAGCAAAATTATTAATGCTGAGGGCCACATATGTAGGTGACCAACTACATCACAGAGAGGTCCAACATCACACTGCTGTGAAAGATGGCTTAATGTCAAATGCCTACAAGATGTCAACTTCATCTGACAACATTGTGCTGCAGACCTAAAAAGATACACTGCGAGAAACTGATAACATGGATAAAAAAAGATCAGTTCACTTTCTCAGCCATTTGCAGGAGGGAGTAGAGCCTGTTCAGGGCAAGCACAGTGAGGTTTTCCAGCACCTTGACATTTCCTGCAGCAGAAATATCCTTTCTGACTTCAAGTTGCACCTTCAACTATATTTCTGAACTGAGGCCTTCAAGTTATTCCAGTAAGCACCTTTTTTTAACACACTGTAAAAACAGTATATTCTTTTTATAAAGCTCTCTGAGTTTGATGGCAACATTCTCCTGCAAGAACGCTCCCATCTGCCTGAAGACAAGAGCTGCCATTCTCAGCAATATCTGGGGAACAAGGTGAGTGTGAGATCAGCATCCATGCAGACAAACTGCTGGGTATCCAACAGCTGCAGTCTTGGTGTCCTGACCTGCAGCTGCTCGTCCTGTTCTATCTCCAAGTCCTGTGTACCTTGTCCTCATCCAGTGTCTGATATTTCATGTTTTATGAATAAACAGGTTGAACTTACTCCGTTGTTTTAAATAGGAGACTAAAGTAAGTCTTTGAGGCCAGAAGGAAATAATTGAACAGGTTTTGATTTTCGGGTGGTTCTCTTCTACACGACATGGTTTCCATCCAGCACTGCCACTGTTCCTACAGGCCTGACTACCTTTGGTTCTCCCCTGCTCTTTGCTGTTTCTCAGGGACTGTGATGGATCCCCCTAAGCATTACAGGTTTTAAGCCTTCTGACGGATGAAGTCTGTGACCTTTCAAGAGCTATCAACTTACTTGCTAGAAGCTGAAGTGCAATTCAAGAACTTTTCTATGTCTTGGCCAGCTAGACAACTCACTTGGATTTCATGAGGTCAGTGTTGTTTGCCTGCATTTCCATGAAGTTCAGCCTCTTTTGTCTGTTCTGACCCATCCATACCATAACTATGAAGAGCACATTTGCAAATAGAAGGATTATTAACTGGCAGCTCAGTAGACAGCCAAGGCCTTTTGAGGTCAGTCTTGACAACATCAGATATGCAGCCACAGTTTGTATCAAAGGCTAAGATTTTCTGTTTGAACATAATCCCTTCTACCTATCAAAACTCTCTATAATGCCATGTGTCACTAGACTGTCATTGACTCCACAAATAACTGATTTCTTGCAGCAGTACTTGGACTGAATGGATTCTCTCATAGCCTGTGAAGTCTACACATTTAACACTTTCATGAAAACTTTGCTGTCAGTACTCCCTCACTAGATTATTACTCCTTCCAGTCAAATTCTCTTTTTTTCTTGTTTAACAGGTGAAATGGTATTTTATATCAGGTGTTTCTACTGTTGGTTCTATAGATAAGTTCTGAAGTTAAATGGAACACAACTCAAGCACAAATTAAAAATACATTCACTTGCTCTGGTCTTGTTAAATTCACTGACAGGTTCTGCTTTGAGATTCACCTTTAATCCCTTCCAATTATCACAAACGTAACAGTGACTGACTTTTGCTTTGCAAATTTTGTATAGATGAACTGTTACACTCTAGTTCTGCAGTATTTGCTCCTACTAGAACTGGGCTGAGACTTTTTGCTTTGCGCTGAGTTGCAACTGCTTCCAGATTCACTGCAGATAGGTTTACATTTCGTTCCCTTCTCAGAAGGAAATTACTTGGATGCAATCATTTTAATAAAAAAATGGCTCATTAATTTCTCAAATTAACAGAGCTTCTCATTAGTTAGTGCATTATTCACTATATTACTGTTCCTACTGAATTACCAAAAGTAAATCATATCAAAATGCCTTTATTTGTGGAATGAAGAGGGAACAAAAATAGCAGTGTATGCCTCTGGGAAGCTACAGTCTATAAACATAAGCCTGAAGACATTCAATGGACACAAACAGTTTGAGGTGGTGAGAAAAACACACATAAAGGAGTGTCAATTGTCTCAGGTGCCAAATAGCTTACTGGGGTTTGTTTGGTTTGGTTTTGGGTTTTTTTGTGAAGACAGGTTTTGTACAGATCAAGGTATTAGCGAAGATTCTGAATGCTTTTGGATAATAATTCCAAGTCTTCTCTGTGCACATGGTGGAGGACACTGTCCTGGACAACAGCATGCATCAAGAATAAGGATAAGGACTTTTCAGACCATGGACTGCCCTTCTGGCACAAAGAATTCAGAAATTGCCTAGATTACAGGCTCCAGGTAACACAGTCAGGTGTTGGTAAAGCAAATCAGATTTATCTCCCATCTCAGCTGAAGGGACTGCATGGATCAACAGATGGAGAAAAACAATCTGCTGTTTCACTAGGCAGTCTCTAAGGCATTTACCATTGCTGGCTTAGTCAGCTGTAGCTTAGACAACCAGAGGGGACCTGGATTCCCTTCCTTATTAATGAATCCAGTAATCTAACAGCCCACCAATATTTCTTTTAACCTCCAGTAAGATTTTTGTAAAGATGAATAAGCATTTCTAAAATAACAGACTAGCACACAGCTTGAATATTATTCTCTGTTTCAAGGGCACATTAACAGTTACACAGCTACCCAGATTCACAGCGTTCCCTGGTCCCACAAAATCTGAATGCTGTGCTCATGGAAAGCACCTCCAGACAACACTAAAAATATCTTTTTTTTTTGGAAGATGGATAGAAAACTTATGTGCTAGTAGTCTGGCTTAAATAAGCTACTTCAAAAATTGACTACCTCACATTAAAGTCATTGACTCTGTGGAAATTAAATTATTTTTATAGTTTAATGGGTAAAGATAATTTTATTTCCTTTCTTTGGGAGAAAAACGCCAAACATTTTTCTGACACTTTCTATTTAATAAGAGAAAATGAAGGCAAAAACAGAGTTCATAAAGTATTTAATCAAGATAAAAGCCAACCCAAGAAAGCACTATTCTGAGACTATGTTCTATACAGGAGTCACAAACAAATATTTGTATTAAACAAAACTGACATCTTTTATTCACCTAATCTGAACAGTCATAAACATACGAACACTGTACATGTGCAGTATTAATTTCATTTTAGAAGCACTATTCAGAAAGTTGTTCTGCATATAAAAAATGTTCCCTCTTTATTGTTACAAAAGACTGATGTGGAAAAACAACTGGATTTTACAATGTTTTAGAGGATAAATTAAAAAATAGAATCACAGTTTTCTTGCGGGGTTCTCTTCTGGGAGGTTTATTTATCAAGAGATAAAGAATATATATTAATTCTTCTGCCTTCCTCCACTCTCCCAACAAATTTATGTCACAGATATGCGGGGATACATGAAAACTATAAAAATGTTTAATCAGATAAAGGTAGCTAAGGTTCTAGCTATAACAAGTCTCGCAGTTCTTCAGTTTTCAAAATAATGCAAAAGGAGGAATTAGATAAGAAAAAGAGCAAACAATAACATAACAAAAGCATGGGAAAGTTTGAAAAGGTGTCATTCTGAAAGTCATACACTGATTACTAGCTTATTTCAACATCCAAGCCATTAAAAAGTATTGACTGTGATTTTTGAGTTTCTAGATCTCCACCAGCTTTAAATATCAGGGAATCTGCAGAAATACAATTTATTAAAATTCAGTCATTTTGAAAACCCAATGCTAATTTTAAAAGAGTGAGATCATACCAAGAGCTGAACAAATTGCAGCTTTTCTACACAAGTGTTCCACAGCACCCAGCCAAAACTAATCTGTGATTAAGCTGAAGGCTTCTTCCTAACTTATATAAAACTTTCAGAGCAAAAGATAGCCACATGAAGAGGAAAGTTCAATAGACACTATTCTGATCTATGACACAAAAATGCAAATGAGCCCATACCTTTGGTGGAATTACCCTTACTTGTTCAATGGTAGCAAGAGCAGAATTATCTAACTGTTTTGTGAAAGACAGCAAAAAGAAATATTGCAGATTAAAATAAGTAGGTTTTCTGTCACAGATAAACAAATAAATTGTTATGCCTATTATCTTTATGCATAATAGAATAAATGTCAAGCACTGTATTGAATTATGATTCACAATTTAACTTTCTCAAATTATAGTCTGCAATAACCAGTGTTAGCGGTATGATTATTGGATTGTAAATTATTTCAGTATGCCAATAATGTATTTAACATCATAGCAATGTTTCTTTATAATCCAATTTCTTGTTATTGATTTCAGGTATTACAATTATGATGCAAGAATTTTAGTTACAATAAAAAAATGCAGTGACTCAAGACAGTTAGCCATTTCATATTTGTCAGAGTATTTATCCCTTCTGTTCTATTTTCCTGTTAGACTACAAATTTATTTAATTTGTTAATAATTGTTGGTTAAAGTTGTTGCTGCTTGGTCCTAGCCACCACACCGTGTCCTGGGTACCTCCTGGGAGTTTACCCTCATGGTCCCTGTGAGACAGAATGAACTGAACAACTGAGGACCTTAATCTTTCTGGGCAGTATTCAGACCTCCTATGGCATTTGAGCTCAAACACCTCACAAGCAATTCAAGCAAGTTGCTAAAACTTTAAAGCTTCTAGCAGGTTTGTTCAACCAAGCATTCAGGTGGCTTGAATGGTTTTCATCAGTTGACTAACAGTGGTGTGTTCACTGCATTGCCAGCAAGCCTTGGAGGTAATGGAGACGAGGTTCCTCTTTGCCTCATAGCACAGCCATGCACTACTGCTGGAGGGCCTGGCTTAACATTGCTTTGTCCCCATCGATTTCTGCCATACATGATGATTCAGTCACACCAAGTGAACACCAATCAGCTGCAAATGCATGGAAAAGCCGAAGCTGTTTTTGTTGGTGTGTTTTCACAGTATGCCACCCAGCTCCTGGAGCCTCTCCCTGATTTAATGATCGCTCCAAAGCCTTGCAGGACTGAGGATTTAATCCTCCTGGGAGGTCAGGGAAAAGACATGACCTGAAAAGGAGCTGCTGGTCTGAGTGCAGAGACTGCAAAATTTCCTGCCTGGTAGGAAGTTCCATAGCAAAGCAGAGCTGAGAGAGGCTTTCATCACTTGTGCTGGAGTACCCCCAAGGCGGTGTGGAAACAGCTTTTGGTAGACTCTGCAGTCACTCCGCAGTGGTGGAGCTGTGCAAGGCAGCGCTGTACATGTCGCCTGACAGGCCTGGAGACTGAGCTGGGACCGACACAAAAGGGCAAGAGTACCTCCGAGTACCAAGGCACGGAAACACCAAGGGGACACTGCTCTCTGCTCTGCAGCTAGAAAAAATACGTTAAACACTACAAAAGGCTTAGAGGAGAGCCACATAAACATCTCATCAGTCAGAGAGCATACATTTTTAGAGGGAAGAAAGAAGGCTGATTTATCAGCTTTCTGAAGAGAAAGCTGAGAAGTGCCAGCCTGTGTGAAGAAAAAACCCTCTGCTACAAGAAAGGACTTTTTCTAGTTTCAACAGGTCAAGGGCCTAATGAGATCCAGTGGCAAGGAGCTGAAACTAGTCTAGTTCAAACCAGGACTCACAGAAGCTAGCAAAAAGTGGAGAATAATTAACTGCTGGATGGGGACAGCAGAGGAAACAGCATGTTCTCTCTAAGTCTCACATGTAGAGGAGGAGCAGATGTCTTTGCAAAAGATCTGCTGCAGTTTAACTACACCCTATTTAGGAAACTGTAGGAATCTCAGGCAACATGACCCAGCCTGTGTTATTCAGAAGGTCAACTAAATCTTCATCATGTTGCTCTTCATCCTTAAAGAGCAACATGACAACACCTAGTGCCTGCTTGTGACAGCTGAGTTAAAACAGGGTTTGCAGCTGCTTAGCAGTTGTTCCCACCTCCACAGCCAAACACCCCAGAGAAAACTAAGGGTCCCATAACAGGTGTTGCTCACCATGTAGACCTTTATCCCTATCTTATACAGACCTATATAAATTATGGCTCATTACAACTATGGGCAGTCCCAAACACCCCAGCTCACAGTGACTGCAGTACTGCCCACTTATCTGCTCCCACCTACTTATTTATTTTGGCTCCCAAGTTGCTCAAATGCACAGAACTGGTAAAAACGGGCTGGGGAGGACTCAGAAGCTACTTCCATTCTGCCCTGGAATAATACATTTTATACAATGCAGTATCTACTGGTACAGAACTCTCGCTGTTCAGTGCTAGGATATGGCACTCTCTTACAGGTCTTTCTACAGACAACAGCAATAGCAGTTCTATCTAAACAAAGCAGCATCTCTGACATCTTCTCTGCTATGCCTCAGGATATGCTCAGCTGCCTCCCAGTGGAGTTTTCTTCCACACAGACAGGCCTAGCTGTATCTTTTCTTTCTTTACCCATTCTTTTCTTTCCTTTTTACTTTTTACTTTTTTTTTTTTAAACAACTGGCACACTTCTTCAGCTCCTGATGAAACTCTCTTCTCCCCCCTGGAGATCACCTTTTTCTTATTCCAGTACCTGTCAGCCTCTGCGAACATACGTAGTTCAGGAAAACATATGGATTGCAGCCTACTGGATCATTCTACTGGTAGGAAATTTAATCTTTACACCACCATTTATCTTTCTTGCTATTTAAAAGGGCCTAGTAATTCTGTGGTAATCTTCCCGATCCTACTGTCAAGGCTGTATTGTCAGTCCTGTTACTGTAGTTACACTGGGAATGTAAATAGAGTCACAAAATACATAAACCCTGTCAGCTGCTGTTCAGCTCAGTTCAGAAACTGCTCTATGTTACCAAGAGAAAATGAGTCTGTTATAGACTGACAGTGTTGGCCAGCTGTTGGATCATAATAATCCTCAGGGAGGATAAACCTGTGTATTTGCATAAGACAGTGGCTGTGCATACCTAGGTTTCTGTTCTCACTTTTGTCTCACTTAATGGTAATAAGGAGTAACAAGGACTCCAAAAGCACATTTCCCACCCAGCATCTTTCTTCAATAGAGCTGGGGTTTTGGCTGGGGCTTCCTTTTCAACTCACTGTCACTAAGTATAAACAATCACCCTTTGAAGAAACTTTTCCTGTGTTTTTTTTTCCCCCCTCTGCATGTACCTAAGATAACTGCTTTGGGCACCCTTCCGTAACCCTCACTGAAAGCAGCATGCAACAAGCTGCACAAGCAGAATAGTTTGTCCACACAAAGGCAACAACATTTATTGACTTTCTAAAACCTCTGAACATTGCTTCACTCCTCACCACCACCCAGAGGTGATGCTGCACATCCCACCACTTAAAAGAACATGTAACATTGTTCTAAAGAGCTCTTACACCAACTTGTTCTCTTTCTGCCCCATGAGCACACAAGTATCAATGTTCTTAGTAAGACTGAATTCAGACATTTTTCTTTGCAAAACCTGGGCAATTCTAGCATCCAAAGAGACTAAACAAGGATTACCCACTATGGAAAACGTGAGCTTCACGCTTTAGTCCCTACCTGGCTGAGAGCAAAGAGGCAGTGGTTACAGGGGCATGTGGAGTGCTCAGTACTCTGGTGAGCAGGAACACAAAAGCCCCTTTGAGGGATGTGCCAGTGTCAAAAAAATGAAAGCTCAAATAAGCTGCGGTAGCAAACATGTGCATTGATTGTTAACGGTTACATGTGTCCAGGATAGAAAATGGCCAACTGCACACTTGATCCCACCCAGACTCCTTGACTCACTTGCTTTCCCTTCAGTGAAAACATGCCTCCATTGCCTGCTAAAGGATAACAAGGTACACTGAATCAAATTACCAAAGAGTACCTTTCTCCACCCCTTTGAGTTAAAGCAAAGCATCTTCAGAGAGATGAGTAATTTCTCGCTATTTTCCCCTGTAGCTGGTATTTTGTTCTGTTCCTGCCCACTTCAACTGCAGGGTGGTTAAAGTTGCCAGCAACAGTTCTTGAGAAATAAGTCAGCACCAGTTACCATCAGCTCTGGATCCTACAAGCCACCATTATTGCAGCAATCAGGATGCCCCCGAGAGAAACCAGATTTGTGTTGGAACACAAAGCTGTTCCGCTCTCTTGTGTTGGGTTTGGGTGTGGCAGGATTTTGGTAGTGGGGGAGGGGCTGCAGGTGTGGCTTCTATGAGAAGCTTCTAGAAGCTTCCCCAGCTCCAAGTGGGACCTGCTGCTGGCCAAGGCCAATTGGCAATGGTGGTAGCGCCTCTGCAAATAACATGTTTAAGAGGGTAAGAACCTGCTGGGCAGGAGAGCAGAGGAGAGGAGTGAGGTGTGAGAGAAATACCTATGCAGACACCAACCTCAGTAAAGAAGGAGAGGGCGAAGTACACTGGAGCAGAGATGCCTCTGCAGCCCGTGGTGAGAGGGCAGGCTGTCCCCCTGCAGCCCGTGGAGGTCACCAGTGGAGCAGATGCCACCAGCCTGTGGAGACCCCACACCAGAGCAGGTGGCTGTGCCTGAAGGAGGCTGGGACTCTGAGGGAAGCCTGTGCTGGAACAGTCTGTTCCTGAAGGACTGCACTCCATGCAAGGGACCCACACTGGAGCAGTTCATGAAGAGCTGCAGCCCTGTGGGAAGGAGTCATGTCAGAGAAGTTCATGGAGGACTGTTTCCCATGGGAAGGACCCCACGCCTGAGCTGGGGAAGATAGTGAGAAGCCGTCCCCCTGAGGAGGAAGGAGTGGCAGAGACAACGGGTGATGAACGCACCGCAACCCCATTCCCCATCCCCCTGTGTTTGGCAGGGAGGAGGTAGAGAAATCAGGAGTGAAAATGAGACCAGGAAGGAGGAAGGGGTGTGGGGAAGGTTGTTTTTAAGATGTGGCTGTATTTCTCACTATCCCACCCTCATTTGATTGATAAATTAGTAGTGTGGTGGTGTTCAAATTAAATTGATGGGTCTTTTTTCCAAGTCGTGTCTATCTTTTGCCCGGAACCATAATTGGTGAATGATCCCTCTCTGTCATTGTCTCGACCCTCAATCCTTTTGTTACGTTTTCTCCTCCCCATCCCACCAGGGTGGGGAGAAGTGAGCAAGTGGCCGCATGGTGCTTACTTGCTGGCTGGGTGTTAGGTGTTGGAAGTGTGAGAAAAGCAAAACAGTGAGAAATCTGTAAAGCACACATATTTCCTTGACACCCAGAGCAAGCACAGGACTGGATGGAGGTCCAGTGATTTGTGTTTGTCATGGCACTAAGGAGGAATGCAAAGCGAGGTGTAGGCCGTGCAGTCCCATTCTTTCACTCCTCTCAAGGACAGATTTATCTCCTGCTCTACCCATTTCTCTCAAGGAATGATTTCTGCAGTAGCCTGACGGCCGTGTTCCTCATCCTCTCTTTTTTCTCACAAAACCCAGCTGCACCCCTCGCACCAAGCCGGCCTTGTTTCTCATCCTCCTTCTTTTTCCCACAAAAACCAGCTGTTCCCCTCACACCAAGGAATGTAGTGTATCGTTACTCAAAAGATAATGGCTTAACTACAGTCCCACCCACTCACACATGCACACTAAGATAAATACTACCCCAAGTTTGTACCTAACTTGGAGGGACAATAATCCAACACCAAATCGGAGGGACAGATCAACCGGTTTATGCTCTCGCCCCCCCCAGAAAGGACACCTTTTGATAAGATTTCCTCGGCTATGCCGAGTCTATACCCGGGAACTTCCTGTGTGTGATTGCACTTATTTTTCTTTTGTGTAGTGCTATATAGCCAACCTGCAGTTTGTGCATTTATCATAGGCAATTTTAAAGAATCTGTAGATGTCGCATAAAAATAAACTGTACTATTTGTGAATCTGACGGCTTCTCTTGAATGCAACCGGACCTACAGCTTATGGGCTGTTCATGCACCTGGGTCAGACCTATAGTTACAGCCCCGTACTATTTGTGAATCTGATGGCTTCTTTTGAACACAACTGGACCTACAGCATCCGGGCTGTTTGTGTGTCCGGGTCAGACCTATAGTTACAGCCATAACTGGCATACCTATTAAGAGATAAGTCCAGCCACCCCTAGCTCCTCTAATCTCTGAGGACTGGATAGAATGCAAGGGGATTTATCTCTTACCAAATTTATTCTCACCCTAAATGCAACACTGGGCCTAAACCACAACAACTCTTGAAGGATATGATGCCCATACAAACTTTTGTCTGCTGTTCCCATAGCCTGAAAAAGAGCATGCCTAGCTACCCCCTTAAAGAAGAGGCTGCTGGAAGAAATACAAGCCAAGGAGCTGGTTGCCCACTGGGAACAAGACTGTCCATGTCCCCCTGCCCAGGGTGCCCCATCCTGTGAAGTGTTGGAAAATCTTGCTTATGGGATCAGCCCCTGCAGTGGAATGAGTCAGTTCCCTGCGGTTCTTCTCACCCAGCCTACTGATGCCCTTAGACATCACCTAGCCTTCAGGACAAGGAGACACGGCATTGTCTACACACATCTGCTAGCCTCAGAGGATTAGGAGGAACAAAGCTTTCTGCCTCATCTCCTGTGTATGTTTCTTCTCTACGTCTTACTCTTTCAATACTGGAGGTGGCGCAATGGAAAAAAGAGTATAAATATTGCCAAGCCCAAGCTGCTAGTTAGAAGTTGTTAAGTTCCCACTTGAATCCCCTTAATAATTTCTTATATTTTATGTAGTCACAGAAGATCTGAAATCTCTGGAGGCCCAACTATCCTCTGAGCCAATTCCCACATACCACAGCACAGTGACTATCGAATGCAACGCTTCCTTGAAGTAATAAGTCTCTTGTCCTTGAAGTACTAAGTCTCTGTCCCCAGACTAACTCCATCCAGGCAGAAGTTAGAAAACTAATTGCAATGAAACATTACCAGAAACTCATTTGCTCAAATACATTCTCAGATTGGCCATTACAAATAAATACTCTTCCCTCATGGTTACTAGTCAATACCTCTTAGCTGGTTTGAAAGAGATGACTCAGAGGCTGAACGCAAGCCTGTCTTTCCTACTGTTATAAATTACTGTCTCTTCTCACTGTTTTCAAGAGCTTTACAGTCTAGCAGTACAGCAGATGCTAATATACTACCACAGCCTTTCTAATTGCTTCTTAATGTCTTTTTCTTGTGGTGTGTATTTACAATCCAAATACCCACAATTATTGTGATCAGATTATGTCTACAAACCACCAATTACTGGCTGGCTAGAGATGCATCAACACAACACTATTTCTGTGTGCAAAGGTTACAGGATTTTTGTGCTAGGACTGCAAACAGGAAACTTAAGCCTTTTCCTATTTATGATCTCATTATTGTTCCCCAGCCTTTCGTAATTGAAGAAATATCTTTCCTTGTGCCTGAGGGTAGAGGGGGGGAATAAACCATATTGTACAGTATTGCTACAATGGCTTTAATCCACAACTCACTAGAAATTAGACTCTACCCTGAATATTGAGTTCCTAATTTCACACCCTTTCCCTTTGTCTGCTTTCATGCATGTGCAGAAACACATATGCCTTGGTTTTTCTTTCATGCAGATTCACAAGCAGTTTCACAGGGTTCCTTCCCAATGCCTTACAGATAACCAGTTGTAGATGGAGCCTGGCTTTAGAGCTTTTAATGCTTTAGAAGTGCTGTCATTAAGATAATCTGGGGTAAAAGAGACTAACACTGCCAAATATGTCTGTGACAGGGCATTAACACAAGTAGGAACCCTAAAGATGAAAGGTAGCAAGGAGTATCTCGAGCATGGAGCAGCATTAGGCTACATAGGAAATACAATCAAGTCTTTCAAAATGTCTGCCATGAGGACAATGTCAAATGAGAAGATGCAGTTCAGTTCAGATCAAAGCGTGGTTTTATTTCTACCTTCTATGAGTGCTGTCTTCATTTGTTTCAAGTGACTATGTTTGGAAACTGTTTTGCTTAATTTCCTTTTCAAATTTTAAAACTCTTTTTCTTCCTCCTGTTGTTTTCTTAAACAGTGTCTTCCTGGAGCAGGGAGCTCTTTTCAATGTTTGGTAGTCTGGTGATTGGCACAATCCCACCTGTTTCTGACTGTCCTGGTTTAACCAGGATAGGGTTAAGTTTCCCCAGCAGTGGGGGAGGAAGCTCTAGCCGGGTTATTCATATGCCATGCTGACTTCATGTCCAGGCCCAGAGCGCGCGGGAAGAATCAGTGATCGCGTGGGGTTCGCGCCGCCAGGTTTTCTCTCACTGCTATATTGGCAGATATTTTGCCCTGTTCATTGTTATTACTATTATTGTTATTGTTTGTTGTGTTGCTATTGCACTGCTGTATTAAACCTGTCCTTATCTCAGATCGGGGCTTTGTATTTCACTCCCTTTGTGGGGGAGGGGCAGCGGTCTCAGACCCCGGCAGGGGCTAAACCATACAAGATGGTATAAACAGAGAACTTCAGAAAGATCTAGACACGGAGGAGAATTCAGACATACAGTGCCTAGGACAAATTCTGCTCTGATGGAGGCTGGGAAAAGACTCCAGCAGCCAGATGGGAAGAGTAGGGTCATTGTCCACATGGGTCTGAAGTATGGGAAGAAAAAGCATATTCTTAGAGGGAGGAGACTAAGAAGGGTCCCACCTCCATCTATTTGTTGCTTAAACTCTACAAGTTTTCTGGTGGTGTGAATCTTGCCTGAATTTTGAGAGACAGAACAACTCCAAATGCTATTCTACTCTACAGGTGCCAGCTTTGAAATAAATGCTTTGTTGAGCTCCAGGAACATCAAAACTGTTGGTTTCTGCGCAGTTTGTAGGAGCAAGTTTCAGAACAAGACTATTTAGGGTTTTTCCCCTGCTATTTGCTCATGATGCAAAGTCATGATACCTTTGTTTGAGAAACAGTGCTGTTCCTGCTAAAAATCAGTCCTGTCTATAAATTAATGATATTAATTTGTAAAACCTCTAACCACGAGATAATCTAACCCATTCTGACCTTATTTGATCTTCATTGCAATGACATTGAAATCACTCACCACTTGAAAAAAGACTTTCAAATTAATATACCATGCCATCTAGTTCTAAAATATTTTCACTTTATCATTCAACCTGGGAGTTAAACAAACTTGTCTTCTACAAGTGGGGAACTTCCAATAAGGTGCTCCACATGATCAAGAGCTTTTAAAACCACAAGTTGAATGAAATCATATATACAAGAAAAACAAGTCTTTTAGTGGAAGATGGCATGCAGAGAGGTGTAAGAAAAGGGAGTGAAAAAAAAAAAGAAATTAGCAAACCATGAAGAGATTTTACAGTTGAGATGGAATTTAAAAAAGCAAACAGTATTATTTCTATTTTACTTTTCAAAATGATTTTTAGTTCATTCTTTTCTCACAACATGAATTAAAACCCTTTAAAAGCAGAGATAAATTTAGAGATAACATTGCTCCCCTGCTCAAAAATGTCACAAACAGAAAACTTTCCCATGGAGAACTGTGTGAGGTAGCCACTTACAACAAGTTCTTCTGCAGCTGCTACTTCTGTGCATAGATTGCAGCTGTTTTATCTTAATCAGTCTTTGAATTTCAGGCATTTCAGAGGACCTTGTCTCTAGTTTTTATCTTCTTTAAAATTACACCTTCATCTAAGACTTTTAACAAAAGCATTTTGGTAGAATCTGCCTTTCTTGACCTAGTGATAGTTTCATCAAAAACAGTTTTCATAAAGAAATACAAGATTTGTTTTGGAAGGACACAAATATAAACTTGACTTTTAGTGAATAACACAAAAAATATTGACAGATTTTGACAATGCAACTACTGGACTTTCCTATGGAAAAAAAAAAAAAAAGAGAGAAAATTAATTTTCTTTAATATGTAAACTGAAAACATAATTTTCACAGTCCCCTTTTTTGACAAATTGACCCCTCAATTGTGAAAAACATTTTGGCCAAATTCCCTAACAATGTTTTCTAGAAAGAGAAATTGCATTTAGTGGATAATTCATGCTAACAAATGAAAATCAGGTATATGTGCAATTTCTTGACAGATGTGAGCTTGAGTGCTTTGCCCAAAGCGACACAAGAAGCATTTAGCATATTTGTAAGTCAGACTAAATACTCTTGGGTCCCAGGGGCAACAACCACAAAACCATCCTCCCTTTGTGGTGATGAGGGGAAAAAGTTAATAACTAATCTGTACCTTTAAGACTCTGAGCCTTTTGCCCATCTAGCTGTAGAGATCTGATAAAAACTGCAGGTCCTCTAAAATAAGCCTGCCTAGAAGACAATGGGATTATACAGAGACTGGTTCTGACCACCCGAAGCACACAGCTCAGCAGAAACTAGCAAGAGGTCAGAAGTTTACCAGCGAGGAAGACTTCGAGCCTTCATCAAACGACCACCAGAGAACACCCAAGGACCACCACCACATTTTACAGAGCATGAACGGTTGAGGGGGGAACTATGTAAACGATTTCTGGGAAACCATTTGAATACTCCAGCCTTTTCTCAGAAAACTCATGCACATGTGTGTATAATATCTATATAGCCTGAGGGCTTTTTAACTCGTATGTGTGTGTGTTTGTGTGTGTGTGTCTTGTGTGTGTCTGTGTGTATGTCTGTGTGTGTGTGTGTCTGTGTCTCTGTGTGTGTCTGTGTCTCTGTGTGTGTGTGTGTCCCTGTCTGCCTGTGTGTCTGTGTGTATGTGTGTGTCTGTGTGTGTGTGTCTGTCTCTGTGTGTGTGTGTCTGTGTGTGCATGCACGTGGAGGACAGATCCCACAGATGCCCGGCGCCGTAATACAGGAATACCTGCTTAATAACTCTGGTTATTGAGTTTTCACTGTCAGTGGTGACCCTCTTTATTCTGCATTCACGGGTAAGAGCTATTATACAGTATTTCCATACAAGAAGCTATAACACATTTTCCAGAGGGAGACATGAACCAGTAAAATTCATAAAGCAATATTTTGTTTAAAATTCCCTTTACATCACCAGTTTGTCTTCATGTCTTAAATGTTATTTATTTTTTAAATAGGACTGAATGACAAATTTCATCTATTACAGTCTCCTTAAACACTTTATAATATTTTGTGTTATTCAGAGTAACAACAACAACAAAAAATCACACTGAAAGTTTGACACTCAACTGGTAATATTATCATTTCTCATTCTCAACTATTCTTTCATTACTGGGTTCAATATAATAGCAGCACCAACAGAAACAATCTTTTTGTAATGCTTACTTCATTGATAAATAAATAAATTTGATCAAGGAATAGTGTTTTAGGGCTGTGGGATATTTAACAAAGTAGGATATGAGCTTATGTTTGTATTTCTTTGTAAATTGTATAGGCAATGAAACTACCAACAGAAGGCTATGTTATGGGTCAGTATAATCACTGAGTGGGAACTGGTAGGATGTGGCTTCTGAAGAATAGTTGAATAAAACTAAAAGCTTCACATTTATGATGATTCTGTCTGTTTACACATCTTTACTACAGTCTTTCTAGCATGACCTTCATTTTCAGGACACTGCTAGCTGACCTGAGTTGCATTCATGGAACCCACAAATGGGATTCAGGCCAAGTGTTCACAAAGCAGGGTAATAATTGTCACTGAGTATCCAGGCCTTGAGCAGCACCATTTCAGAGTCTTGTTCATATTCACTCAAGTGACTCACAATTTAATTCCAAGAACAGTAAAACCCATCAAGATTTCCCTGGAGGAGATGCCTAGAGGTCAGCTGGTGTTGCAAGGGGTGCTGAGGACTTTCTTATTGAAGGAGAACCAGCAATAGGAGCCTGAATGAATAAGCCACTCCTAAGCCATGTTCCTCTGTCTAGGTCAGGTTTAGAGGTCTCAATGAGGTTAAAAGGCAGTGCTGGGAACAGCTACAGCTAGCAGCACTGGGTGCTGTGAGCAGAAGGCAGCCAGGAGTTGCAGGAAAGGGGAGGCACTGTGACTTCACCCCTCTTTGTCATATGCATGGCACTCTCCCTTCTGACTGCAACCTTCTCTTTCCTTTGTCTGACTCTTTTCTGCATGGGTTTTCATCAACATAAAGTTGAAAATTGTGTCTGCAAAGAAGCAACCACTTGGCAAGAAGTCAAGGTTTCAGTGTGACATCATAAGTAATTAAAAAATGAGAAAGCTTGGAGCAGTGGGGACTGTAGCGAGGAACCAACAGTGCCAATTTGCTTGAAAAACTTGAGTTGAAGAATTGCATTTTGCAATGAGTGGCTTTTCTTTTCTCCTTCTCAGATGTGATTCCTCCTGGATGTGAACTGTAATACAGATTTTGCTTTTCGCTCTCTTCTGAACATTAAGCTGTGGGTCCCTCAATCAGACAGTAATACACTTTATTTCTTTTAGGGAGAATAAATAAAAATAACTTGAAAGAATTAGCCTGTATCCTGAATTTACAGCTTTTTTTTACCACCATAGTGTTCCTACTCATTCTCAGCACGAGAAAGGAGGATCGTCTCCTCAGAAGTAGATACAGCCCTCCTGCCCTGTGTTTGTGTGGCACCTAGCACTATGGGAGTCCTGGTTCAGGACTCTGCAGCATTACTGCAGAAAAGGTAAGCACAACGGTAAGTATTCTCAAGTACAAAAGCCATAGCAAGGGTTAGCTGACAACTGTGAAGGTAAATCACAACCATTTACCTAGTCACATAATTTACATCACGTGCAAGTTGCATGAAGGTCACTGGTCCCCCATGTACCAGTCAAGAAGCACTCCTGCCTGCCTGCCTGCCTGCCTGTGAGACAGGTGACTACAGCCCCCAAGAACTGCCATCCACTGCTTTGTCTTAAGTGGAGTGGTTAGCAATACTGATATGAAACTGCTCAGCAACAGATTTCAACAAGGCAAATGGAAGTGAAAAGCAGCAAATGGTATAAAAGGTGTTGGACATCACTCAGTCCTCTTTCCTAACACTGACTGACCATCTAAAATCCCTATTTATAATGCATCATCACCAACACATTGAATATGTGAGTTTTTAAAGCCAAAGCGGACTTTTACCACTTAGTCATGCCCCACCCCCCCTCCCCAAACTATCCAGAAAACATCACCTTATAAGAGATGGTTCTATTACATACATCTAGTAATATGACAATTTCTGTAAATAAAATTTTTCTTACATGTATCTTGACAACTGACATGTGACCAGTAAATTCAAGAAGGTCAAGTCCTCCCTAGTAATTCACAGCAAATCAGAAAATCTAGTTTAAGACAACTTCATATATTCTTTAATAAACAAGGAAAATAGGCATGAATCTCTGGGTTGTTTATTTCATGAAGATTCTGGGGATTTGATTACATCATGAACACATAGCAATCTTAATTCTTAAGTAATTTGGAATCAAATTCATACTCAAATCTACTACAAAGAAAGAGATTAAAGAGGGGAGGCAGCAGCTTTTCTGTATCATCACATTTTCTTCACAAAAAAATCTGGAACCTGTTCCAGAACATCAGTTGGTTACCTTGGAATAGAAGATGCTGTGATATCCATTCAAGACCTGAATGAACAACCTACTTTTCTTTCTTTCTTTTTACCTTTTTTCTTTTTTTTAATAACATAATATGGAAGAAGAAAAAAACCCCTTGCATTTGATTTTCAATAATGTTAAAGAAGAAAGACTTACTATAGAGTTAAACTTAGCCAGACACAAAATAAAAAGTAGACAATATGCTTGAAACCCATTTCCTGGGTGTAAAGTGAATAAAGTAGTGAGAGTCAAAGATTGTTTCTTATATATGATCATTTACTCACATTCACTTCAGCATTTCTGTTGTTCATGGGTCAGGAGTGGTGGTGCTCAGAGAGATATTAGCCTTTTAACCTCGTTGACCAAATGCGGCAATAAAATCAGGATGTTTGTTTACTGGCCATTATTGTTTTAAGAAGAGCCTCTCTCCAAAACTACATACAAGTATTGAGTTACACAAAAGAGCAATTTATCAAGCACCTCAAAACAGTATTTATGGAGTTACCACTCATTTGCTGTCTGCTAATTCAGCTCTGCATCAACAGCTTGCTCCAGGACTTACACTATCATTTCTCACTGCTGAGCAGTACCAAACCAGTGTCCTTCTTATGTGTGTCAACCTTCTTATTCCTACTTTTGTCTTTCCTATTTCAAGTGGCAACACGATTATCAACAGATCTTGCAAGGGGTAGGTGGAAGTGAAATTTCAAATATCCTCAAGAAGCCTGAACTGTGAGAGCTTGCACACAGCATGGCATAATGAATCTGAGACCTGTTTGGTGATTTTTTACATAATTTACAGAAAATTAACAAAACCAAAAAACATATCTGGACACTCACAGTGACCACTGCATAGGATTTCATGTGGGCATAAGTTTGCTCTTCTATTCCTTGATTATACAGCAGCTGATTTGCACTCATGTCACCACAAACTTCAGCTATTCCTGAATTTGATATGAAGAAAACCTTCAGTCAAGTACCTGAAAGATTACTGAAAAGACCTTTCCCAACAGCCCTCCTTCTGCAACAAGCAGCAGTGAGAAAGTATTTCTGCTTTCCCACCTGCAGGAGAGCAGGGAGTGGAAAGGACACACAGCACAATGCACAAGTTCCCTGTGCTGGGGACAGAGGCAGGTCAAAAGCTGTCACCAGGTTTCAGAAATGAGTGAGTCTTAAGTACCGGGCAGCCACATCAGGTTTTACCAAACTTGATAGACACAGAACACTGAAAATACTAGAAGAAAACTCAATGTATTGCAGGCAGGCCACCATGAGACTTCTTGTCAGAAAAAGCCCTGCCCCCAAACCAGACAAAAACCACATCAGTGTTCTGTATAAGCAAGGAAAAAAAAAAAAAAAAAAAAAATTATTTCAAGGATGTATATCTCTCCTGTTCTGATTCCTATGTACAAAATCTCTGACAGAACAGAGTTATTCAAAGACTGGTATTTCATAACTGCTTTTCCTTCATTTTGTTGCCAGAACCAGGTGCCTGAAACCAGTTGCATCAGAATCTGAAAGCCCAGTAACGCATGCTGTTGCCTCTCCTTAGCAGACTCTGGCACACATTCACGTTTATCTGGGTGTGCCAGTGTCTCATGCATTATCTCACAGGCTTAGGTGTTTTCTTACTTAGACTAAGATCCCAAATTGGTACAGATCCCATACAGAGTCCTACATGACCAGCAGCAGGACCAAAGCCTATTTCTGTAGGTCTTCTGTCAGCAAGCATTGTTGGCATTCACAGAACAAATTGAAGAATCAATTAGCCAACAGACATGCAAAGCTTATTAAGTTAAAGGGAACGAAGTGCTTTGATGCAAACAGAAATAATGTACTTTAAAAAATCATTGCTACATCTCAGGCAGTACAAGTGCCTGAAAGCTGGCTGTGCTCTCTTACCGTCTCACAGCTGGTAAAAACCCATTCGCTGACAAGATGCTGCTGTCAGTGTTGATGGTTGCAGAACACTCCAGAGCCATTTTCTTTACAAAAGCATGTTGTCAGGTTACCTTCACTTCTATGCATGAAATGATCAAAATCTGATAAAATGGCATTCTCTCCTGTGGTGACCCAGAAGTCTTTTTCACTGTTTTTTCAGTGAAGAATGCAACTCAGAAGTTTCCACCTCCCTTTTTCAGATTATAACTTGGGGTTTCATATCTACACAGAGCTCCTAAAAATGCTACCTATCCTGAAAATGACAATATATTTGTAACTACCGTACACAGTTGTCATGAGAAAAACCATGCACATCTGTTTTTCTACAGACAGGACAGCCACAGGACCCCACAGATTTCCATGTGTGTCCAGTGGCTCATGAGTGTGCCCTGACTGTGCAGGGTGCTGATTGTCCTTCTCTGCCTGGGACGATGTTGGTCTTTATCAGACATCCTGTTTAATAAAAGAGTTCCCTCTACCAAGGAAACTATTTTACAAAAGACTCTTACTTTTTTAAAGGTGTGTTCTGCCTACTTTCCCATGTCATCTGTGCCTCACAGGTTGACCAGGACAGCAGGAAGAGTCAATGGACTCTTCAGAAATATTGCAAAATGCTTGTCCAGGCATGTATTTTGATGACTAAAGGCTCCAGTTATTTATAATGCTCCTTTTCCAAACATAGGTTAACCCAAGAAACCCAGAAGTGGAGCTCAAACAACCAGGCCACATGAAATGGCAAACCTGTAAAATGAAAACCCAGACACAAAGCCTGCCAGGTGGAAATCAGGAGGTGGCACCACGACTTTGTACTGCTTGACTCTGACTGAAGCTGTGTTTTGAGAGCTAGTTCGGCTTAGCTTTGTGAAGTAACAGCTCTTGTGTGGATATAATATCATGCCTCTAAGAACAAAAAGTGCTGGGTCATCCTGATGAAATCCCTGAAGCAACATAGCAAGGGCTGACCTTGTGGGTATGAAAAATAAGTAGAAGAGAATTAGGTGGCTATCACATGTTAAAATCAATACAATGGCCAGGACCAGGTGAGTAAAAAATAAGATTTATTTAAGCTCTTAACACAACACAGTCACTACTAATAATCCTCATTAGATCTTTGATAGGATGTGGAAAAACAAAATTAAAATAAAATAAAATAAAATAAAATAAAATAAAATAAAATAAAATAAAATACCAACACAATATAATACTTGGAAAAGATGCACTATTTGTTTCTTTCCTTCATGGTTTCTTTTATGTGGTGAGGCTTCCAGTATGTATGACAAGGACATAAGCTCTCATTGGGCCTATTTCACATCTGGGCAACTCTGGTTTCAGTTTTGTTAAATTCAGTGAAATGGACATGATGGACACACAACTGATTTCACTGTGGCAAGCACTGCTGCCCCAGTTTATAATAGATGCAAACTTACAGAAGCAACAGCTAATAACCAGGTAGTGATTTACTCATAGCAGAGTCAGGATGGCCTTTCCCACATGCTCTTTGCTCATCTGAATGTGTTACCTACATTAAAAATTATGATTTGACCTCTCTATCAACATATCCCTAACCTCAGCTTCACATTCTGAATGGGAAATTTAGTATCCTAAACAATGTGTGAACATTCAAAAGGTCTGTTTAGTGTGTGTTAGGAGAAAAGTGGCATTTTCCTACTTATTCTATCAGCTTTTGTTGGTTTCCCTTCAATTAGTGAGTTTCTTCTCTTGTAGAACAATGCAGATGTTTGACACTCTTGTTTTGCAGTCAAGATATTTTGGCAATCCAGAATACTGAATGCTAAATCAAAGGTTTTATTTTTAATACTGTTTAACATTCAGTAATTTTTCTTCTGATAATGCAGGGTGGATGATTCAATACAAATGACAAATAAACAGGTGAAAAAACATATGAAGCTCCATGACACTATGTGGGAAAGTTGCAGCAAGGTGGGATCACAAGAATTTGGTGTAGTTCCAGTGTGTGGTAGGGCTAAGAAAGTTGATTAAATGTGAACAAAGGGGCAGGCTGATTTTATTCAGTGGTCAAAGATTTCTGACAATTTATTATTTTCATAACCACAAACGACATTAAAAAATTTCCCTGTTTCCTCAATTTATTGCTTATATTCTACCCACAAAATATCTCCTTATAATTGCATTCTTCCAAGTAGTATTACTTTAGCCTTCAACTCTTTCTGAACATGTGCAAATAGGTCTTTACAAACCAGGCTCCTTTCATTCTCTGTTTCGTGAAAGCGAGGAAATAAACAAATTCCAGTTCTTATGATGAAGTAATTGGAAAACTCAACTAGACTACACCCTACAGACCTTAAAAGCTTATTGAAATATTGGCATTTCCAAACATTTTTTCCCCCTTAATCCCCAGTGGCTTAAAACTGGTTTCATGATGCTTTTGCAATTTGATCCATGTTGGAAGCCTTGAAATTTGACAACACTGGGAAAAAATAGAAGGGCTGGATTCAAATCAGTTCAACACCACACTTATGCACAAAATCAGGTTTTTTTACTATCCACATTCACCAGTATGCAGATGTGTATATTAGCTTTTCATCATTGGCCTTATCTTCACTCCTTTTTCTATTGCAGGCCTCCCTCCAGCTTTCGCCAACAGGGCTGCAGTGTCCTCTTTAGAGACGACAATTGCAATTCCTTTGGTCGCTATCCTCATTCTCACTCTGAACTTCTGTCTGCAGCTCTCTCTCAGCAGCTAATCTATTTCTACTGCTTTCCAACTCATGGGCAATGCCATTCTAATTTTCCTCTATGTATAACCCACTGCTGTGAGAGCGCTACATTTCACGCATTAGATCCTCCCTCTCCCAGGGAGTGCCACAGATGCAAGGACTGCGAGGTTACTAGTTTATGTGTAGGAATTAAAAATATACTGAAAACTCCACAAGCATCTCTTGTACAGCCAGGCTGTGTGACTGCAATGTATCGATTTGGTGAAATGTGCCAATGAAAACATACAAGGTCATCCCTACTTCATCTCTCTGCACAGTGGTTATCTCTCCTGATAATGCAGGTTATCAGCTACAGGCACTGAGCCCCGGGCAAAACACCTATTCCTTGATCCCAAGGAAGAGAAGAGCTGCCTGCTGCCACCAGCTGTACTCACTCCCCCTTCCCGACTGCAGCATGGACTGAAGTGGTGTGCTCCCTGCAAAACGCAGATTTCCTGTAACGAAAGGATGCATCTGGAGCCATCCATGACCCAGCGTAGACATTCAGACCACTCTGTTCTGTCTTCCCTAGTGAGAAAATGGCTTAAAGTAAGGGGATGTTATCCCAGAACAATGATACTAAGAATACTATGTGGTAGAAGAAGGGTGGGCAGTATTTTAGCAAACATTTACCAAAAGCTGGAGGAGACTATTCCATCTGTGGAATGGAAACTTTGCTCCCTGAAGCATCTTTGCAGCATGGACCAAAATATCACAGAGTATCTAAACTGCACAGAAGTACACTCAAGGATAAATGCAAGCTTGTTCTTGGTTTAAAAAGCCACACACTTACACTTAAGACCCAAGGTAAACTATTGGATCAATTGCACTCCAGCCTGAAGGGAGGTATGACAGAGGAGGTGAAAGGAGCCCAGATTTACAGACACAGTGTTAGACTCTTCCTTGCTCTGAACTCTTCCTGGTAATTCAATTCTGTGCAAAATGAGGGAAAATGTTATTGTGTTTGTGTGACCATTTGCAGTGGCTGAAATAACTTTGGGGCATAGAGTAATAAACAAAGCTGTTTGCAGGGAAAATAGTCTCACTTTACTTTCCAAGGTACAGAATGTTAAGCAGATTTGTCTGCAACCAGGTATTCCTGGCTCACAGGAAATTTGAAGCTAGGATTCTGCTTTTGGTCTGAACAAGAGCAAAGTTTTGGGAATTTCTTGTGATCTGGAAGTGTTAGAGAAAAGCTAGTCCAGGAACACCAGCACTTGTATTTCCAAACAGCCCCAAGACTTTAGGAGCTTATTTTTCAGCTTGAACATTTTCTAAGGTGACAGAAGGAAAGTAGATCCTAGCACCTGAAGGCCCTGAAGTCCCAGGTGCTGCTATGTTTTCATCATGGATCCCTTTGAATCTGGGCCAGACAACAGTACAGGAGATGGAGACCCTGTGCTGCTGTCAGTCGGGGTACAGGACACAGACCTCACACATTCAGGAAACGTGCAGTGATCTGGAAACAACCCAAGGAGAGCAACAATCAGTGATTTTCCAGCAACACTCAACTCTATCAGTCAGTTTCTGAACAGGTCTTACTAGGAGCTCGGTTTTATGGAAGCTTAATCTGCAGTAGTTTCCTGCTTTTAAAAGCTCTCCATAAACTCTGTATTTGTTCTATAGCTTACTGCAATACTTCTTTGCTTTTTTAACATTATAATGTAGAGTTTTAGAGTAAAGGCAGTTTTCAGATCATCCTCTGCCATGCTTTGTATTTTTCTATAGGGCATTTAATTTCTATTCAGTTTTTCTAGATGGAGGAGACAAGTCAAAAAAATGCAAGAGAAGTGTTATTTTGCTGAAAATGGACAATTTGTTTTAACATATATCACCTGCAAAACCTTTTTGAAAAGTTCTGCATTTGCATACTTTCTGGAAAAGATTTGCTCCACTCATTTTTTCCTTCTAAGGAAGGTTTGGCTTATATCTTTGCAAGTGTTTTCATTCAATTTCTCCAGTCCCGGGTGAAAAATCACTTTCTAATAGATGTATTAATCAGGAAAAAAAAAGAAAAATATCATCTAGCTCTATAATCAGTATGATTCTTACCAAGGATTGTCAGCACAGCTGCAGAGTTATGTCAGGCCAGTGCTTTAAAAGGGTAGGTCTTCATAAACATCCTTCTCTGGGGAAAAACATAGCCTAAATAGACATCAGACGTTAACAGCTCAAGAGTAGAGCAATGCAGACATCCAAGCCCATTACTTGTGGATGAGGGAACAAGAGAAAAATAAGATCTTTTGTATCAATGTTTAGGATTTAGGTATAATGAGTTTTGAAAGATCCGCTCCTATTCCCCCTCAGTGCAGTGAACTGAAAAACAAATCTAATAGAGGTCAAAACAAACTTTTACTTTGCTTGGCAGTACTTTCACACACTAGTTTGAAGTTAAGCAGGTACTCACAGTGGTCAGTCAAAGCCAAGACATCACCGTCCAGCACTTAGCACACTATAGCATTACATAGCTACAGCATTTTGCTCCAAGTGACTGCACCGTCATTATGCTAAGTCTGGCAATTTCTACTTGAGCCTTTCCGGCCCCACAACACAGGAGAGCCTCTGCCTATTTTCACTGCTGCAAAAACAGTTTTGGAAAGAAAAACATTTACTAGGGTGATGTTGTTCCAACAGAAAAGAGCCAATACAGCACCGGCATCTGCTGGTGTTAAAGGAATCTATCAGGTTCAATTCCTTTGGGCAGGTGGCAGCAATTTGGAACAGCAGTGTGGAAATGAATATGCTTTCCTGCCTCCAGCTTAATCAATGTTGTTGGGTGAGGAAACAAACACCTCTTTATCACAGCCTCAGCTAGACTCTCTTCCCCTTCCTCATTTCTTCACATGGCAGAAAAATAGAGAGGTAAAAAAAGCACATTTAGAAATCATCAGGACAGAAATGCCTTCACCTCTCAACTTTCCTTCTCTACTCCCTAAGCAAATTAAATAGCTGCAGTAATAACTGAATTACAGTCACTACACCTCAGACAAATACAGCAGGGAAACACACAGTCACTGTGGCTGAGACAGAGCAACAGGATCAAGCTGTATCCCAATGGGAGAAGAGCTGTTTAAAGGGGAGGCAGTAGCACAAGGCTTCCCTTGGCAAGTACCCTCACACACAGCCCTCTCTGCCAAAAGGAACAGGCAGCTGAGTGCACCAGTGCCAGGGACACCCAGGTACCCAGAGCACTAACATCAGCACAGAAAGCCCATTAGGCAGCAGCCCTGCCTGCTTATAGAGCCACCCAGGACAGCAGCAGGCAGGGGCATCCCCAAAGCATCCTTCCCAAGCTGCAAGATCTCCAAATGATAACACAAGCCAACTCTCTTTCTCACTATCTCTGTTGGCTGGCCCCACCATGCTAGAGATTCAGTGAAATTTGCAGACACTTCTACTACTTTAAAAGGCCAGGGGGCATTTACCGTCTTTTTTTTCCCACTGAATCTGAGGTAGATAAGCGATTACAAGTTGGACAGATCTTTTACACTGGCTAGATTTTTCAACTGACACTTATGGACTATGAAAATCAGATCAATCCAGTCTGCAAGCAATGCACAGGAGTGGCCACTTCTGTTTAAGTGTGGATGACACTACCACAAGAGGCACACCAGCTCTGTATTTTCTGCAGACTGGGTGAAAGTGCAGGAGATGGTGTCTGTCTATTTAGCTGCCAGCTTTGAGACAACTGGCTCACCATGGCTGGAAATCCCAGCTATAAACCACAATCTGTAGTAATGTGATCCATATAGTCTGCCTATTTGCATCCTAGCAGTTTTTTTCATAATTAAACAGCACAAAGGTTGACTTTCTTAGTATCACACACAGCAACAGAAGCATTTTTACTAGGAAATGTAAGTCTTTTCTCAAAAAGACACTTCAACGCTTTTAGCACTTTCAGCACATATCTTTTGTACAGGTACTTTCAATAATGAAGAGAAATGGAGAAAGATCTGATTAAATCCTCCTTCACTCCCTAAACAACCAAACATAATTGGTAGTTGTAAAGGAACACTTGAAGGTCCCAAACAATTCTGAACTAGGGCCTTCCAGAGTTGCTGGGGAAAAGAACCTGAAAAGGTGGTCTCTTAATTGGAAATATTTTTTGCACCAGAAACATATGACACATCAAATTGTTTGCATATGTGTAGTGCCATTGGTGAGCTTATAATATGCCACATCATGCAGCAATGAATGCCCAGCAGCACTTATTCAGATATTTTTGCTTCAAAACACTCTCTCCCTAAGCTCAGAAACGTGCCTGGGAGAACTCCAGCAGTCCTCAGCTGACCACATATCCATTGCAACAACCATGCATCAAATGGATGTCAGCAATACCTGAAACTTGTCAGGGACCAGGCCCAAGATGAGAAAGATGTGTTTGTTCATTCTGCAGCCATCATTTTCTGAGTGGATTCTGCCAGGCTTCTCAGTGTCCGCCTTTGCAGTCACCCTCTGAAAAGCCCCAAGAATCCACATACTGCAATGGCAGCAGTGCAGCCTGAGCTTTTCTTTCAGGCTGTGTGATCATGAGAACAAGCTGAAACAGCTGCTGTTAATTATTTCTAGCTTGCATAAGAGAGATTCTGGTAGACCTAAACTGAGCTAATCTCTTTTTTCTCTTCCCTTCTCCTCTTTTGAACTGTTTCCTAATAGGCTCATTAGCCATATTAAAATCCTGCTTCTTGTAGCATACACATTTATTAGGTATTTCAAAAAGTCAAAAGTAGAGTCCCACTGGATTAAAAAGCTTGAGGAAAAAGAGAAAGAAGGGTAAGTTTAAAAATATAAATCCACAGATTGGACATCTGACCCTCTCTGAAGTCCATGACAAACCTGGCAGACAGTCATGTGCTGTGTAAATGAAAGTGCTGGGAGCAACCTGGAGGTAGTGTAATTAAGCACATCCATAGGCAGGATTGAGTCCACAGATGTGTAAATGGTAAGACTCTTGGCTGATACAAACAGTGCAGTCTGAATGGCTTTTCTGCACTTGGAGCCATTTGATGATTGTTTAAAAAGGTCATGTGAGATGTCTTTATTAATATACAAGGTAACAACCAGGAACTCCACACCCAGGGAGTCAGATTTATTTTACAATTCAAAAACTGATGACACTTAAGGTCATTTAATTCATAGAAACTCCACATGTAAATTAAGCAACATTAGGCAGACTATGCCATCTGGCGCATATCCCCATCCACCAAACTCGTTAACTCCACAATTAACTTGTACTGGGCAGAAGCAGAAAAAAGGTCAGAGTGTAAGTTTGTGAAAAAATATGAAAAGTTGTGTAAAAATATGAAAAACAGCCAGCTACAAAAGGAACTAGAGCCCCATTGCAATCAATACAAGCTTACAGCAGGTAAACTGAAACAGTACCTGTTGAATATTACTTTGGTTTTTAGTTTCATAATTTACTGCCTCATCACGGGACCTCTGGCAATGGTGACTTGTAGTATAGTGTGCTAATGGTGTTATTTTATCATATATTAATGGTGTCACAGTTGCAGAAGAGCTATTAAACAAATTGATTAAAGGCCACATTCTCTAAGCAGCAGTATTTCTATATATCAGAGCTGTATAGCATTACTTCTGCATTAAAGTTATATAAAGACTACAGGTATTCTCATCCTTTTGATGGAGAGTGATGCATTCTGCAGCTCTAAGTCTTAAAAACAGTAGCAACAACTAACAAAAAATACTTCTGGTTGTTACAAAGCAACTGAAAAAGGTGCTTTAGAAGGTTATTTTGTTTGTTTTGATTCTCACATCCTTATTGCTGAACTAATGTTTTCTTTTTTGACTGCTAAAAAATAAAAAGCAGGTCACATGTTTGGTGAGTGTAAATCACTGAAGCTCCAGTGATTTGTGGAAATCTGGAAACTGTGGCAGAACCAGGATAACTGCATGTTTGTCCTGTTTTCATAGTCCTTCCTGGGCATCTGCAGCTAGATGCTATTAAACAGACCAGCAGGCCTGCTCAGACATTGGCTGGACAAGCTACAGCCATTATTATGTCTTTTGTAAAGCTATACTGGTTTATACTACATGAGATCTCTGCTCTTATTTTCCTGCTGTGTTCACGTTTATGTCATGATCTCAGTGAAACACAATACTTGCTACTTACACTAATCACTGCTTTTATGTGAACAAAGTGTCAAAGAAGCCATTGGGGTGCCCTATTCAGGATACTGCTAGAGTGCACTTACTCAGGATATTTGTTCTTTCAGTTATGTCTTAACATAACAGCAACCTTTTTAGAAGTTTTCTTTGAAAAATCTCTGGTGGGATTTAGAGCAAAGTAATTTTATGAGACTGGACAGGAAACTCACAATCAGATCTCTAAGGTAGGTGTGAGATTCTCAAAACTATGTACCTCCATCCTGAATGGCAATACTCTCTTAACTTAAAAACCTTATAACACCCTTAGTACCAGCACACTTTCAAATGTGTTTCAATCTTCAGGCATACAGTGGCAGTCATAAATCTTTCACATGCACATAGAATAGTGACATCCAAAGACATGTGCTGTAATCACTTGGTCATTGCCTCTGAAGAAGGCTTTGAGTTTTGTCTCCTCACAGACAGCACTATCTGCCAGCCACACTGAATACTGGGTTCACTTCTCTTGTGAGGGCTCCACCTCTGCATGAATGAGTCACAGTTCCATGTTATTATTTTTACACAATGAGCATTAAGCATGCTATTTGTACCCATCCTTTGAAACTGAAGCAAACCTCTTTTAAAACTTGGCTTAAACAAGTTACTGTATCCCTTATTACAGCTACATTTCATTCCAGCTATTGGGAGAAGATATTTAGTAAGAGGTAGATTCAAAGACTGGCACTGGTCATATGGACCCACCTTTGCCAACAGAGGATTCTGCCTGGCATGCTCAGAGCCCACTGGAGACACTTCACACCTCACAAGTATTCCCAAGCTAGACCCACAGTGCAATTTACAGCAGCCCTTAGCAGAGACAAAGGAAAATGCTGGACGGCCTGACCCTGAAACAATTCACCATGACCTGCCTTTCCTTTGGACTGAGTACAAAAGAAGAGATAGTAGTATAGAAAGAAAACCTTAGTGCTCCGGCACTCTTAGTTTTGGTCAGGCTCCTGAGCAGTGACAGATAAATAAGTAATAAGTCAATGGTTGAAGTCGGAGGAACTAATCCAATGTTGCAACTCTCAACAGCTTTTAGGCTCTTCATTTCCATGCCCAAGCAAGAACATAATAATGGCCACAGCAGGTTGGACTCAGTGGGACTTATGTCCCACTCTCCCTTCCAATGCATGTGCTCTGCTCATCCAGATGACAGGTCAGAGCGTCAGAGGCTGAACCTGTCTGTCCCTCTGACTGAGGAGTCCTGGCTGCTATCTCAGATACCCAGAGCTGAACACATGTCGCTTTCCCCTGTCTATCTAAGAAGTGACTAAGCTTAGTGTGAAAAAAGGAAATATCACACTTCCCACAGAGCTGAATGACAGGAGTATCCAACCCTTTAATTGCACCAGATTGTGATAAGCTTTAAGGCAGCATCTTGGTAATAAATGTTAACAGTAATGCCAAGACATGATGACTGTGGACCAGGACTTAGAGAGAACAGGGCATGGGAAAAGTGACAAATCTGTAAAGGGTTGTCAGGATGCCTCTGGTTCAACATGCTTCTCCATTAGCCTGAAGCAGAGTTTGAACTTGCTTTGAAACCAAGTGAGAAACCTCCCCTGGAACTTATGTATGGGACAACACCCAGACTCCATGCACACAAAGGATTTCCAAGCAAGAAAAGCCTAGAGGCAATGGGGCAGATCCCCTTCCTTTGGTCTGCAGGAGCAATGAAATACAAATTAAATCTGCAGGACTAATTTGGCCATGGGGTCAGCCTATCTGGCCTTGAATTAATGCATGAGTTTAAGATGTCAAGGTGTCAACTTTACAGGAATTTAGCTCTGAAGCTAAATGCTGCCTGTAACTTTTATGAGTGGAATATGACAATAGCCAGTTCTTCACACTGAACTGATTTTATCACTGCATACTCAAGCACCCTTTTCTCCTCTTTTCACCCACTCCTCTCCTGACTCTCTTCTTCTAAATAGTGTCCCTGGTAAAGAGACTGAAGATGGTGCTTAACTTTAAGTTCACATACCAACAACACAGCAGTATCTGAAACCAAGAGAACAATCAGAAACTGACATGCAAAGAAAGATCCATTTGTTATAAAGACAGCTTCAAATTAGATAAATATACCAATACCACATTTATTTTATAGCTTGAGAGAAAGCATACAGTCAAAGAAATTTCACTGCCCTAATAATACACTCATAAGGTTAAGTGAAGAAAGTGGCTGAAAGTGACCTAAGCACTTACACTTCAACTCCGAACTGTTCAGTCCCTGTGTTAATTATAATCAAGCCAAAACAAGGCTAGGCAGAGCTGGAGAGATAATGTATGTCCTAGTAATTGAGAGATTACCCACCAATAAAAGACAAAGAAACCCTGCCAAGATATACTTATTTCAATTTTCCATGGGCATATTTGATTTTCCTCCTGTGCAGTTACTGCCTCTGTATTTTTTGTTAATGAGACAAGGATGTGGTACCCTGAGTTGAAGTGCTAACAGCTTTACCTCAAACACTGCTGTTACTCTGACATCACGTTTTCTGCTTGTTCCCATGATAGGAAGCATATTATTTCATCCTCACCAAACTGTGTAAAAGAATGGAAAATAACTTTGGGACAACATTTCTCTTTTGAAAACAAGCTTGTATTTTATTTGTCACATGAAACTCAGCAAGTGTATACTGTTTTTTTCTAACAAAAGGAGAGAGTAAGTAGTATGAAGATCAGTATTTTGCTGGAGAAATCTCCTAAATATGTATAGATTAAGAGCAAGTGTATAAATGTTTGAGGCTACTCTACATGTTTCCGTAACAAAAATTGCCTCCATTCTCATTTTAAAAAAAGCAGCGTTTGCTCAGAATAAAGAACCTTAGAAACATTCTACAGGTAAAGAGGAATCCAAGCTCTTCAAAAAAGTCCAGTTTATAGGACCTACTTCAAGACTTTTCTGGATGTAGTTTTCTATATGTCTTATGCGGGAGAAGAGAGGCTTAAGAGTTGCAGAAGCTCATGTGTCAGTAAGATGTGGCAAATAAATCTCCAGGGATTTGGGACATAAACACTTGTATAAACCTTTTTCACTACTGCTGCTCTGGTGGTGGATCTTTTTCTGAAATGGTATGTGTTCATGCTGATCTCCATCTGCTCAGGGCAACAGCAATACTACTGCATATTCAAAGATGAGGGCAGTAAGCATGAGTCACTAACCAAATTACTCTTGCATATATGTACACTGAACATCTACAGACCCAAGTACACATAGTTAGCAAACCCAACACTTGTCCTAATTCAGTGTGTCCTGGTTTAACCAGGATAGGGTTAAGTTTCCCCAGCAGTGGGGGGGAGCTCTAGCCGGGTTATTCAGATACCATGCGGATGTCACATCCTGGCAGGTCACATTTTCCTGGCGCGGAGCGCGGTGCACTCGTGGTTTTGTACATCGTGCTTCAAACTGCTGTATTTGGTAGCTATTTTGCTCTGTTCATTGCTATCACTATTACTGTTATTGTTATTGTTGTTGTTGGTTGTGTTGCTATTGCGTTGTTGTATTAAACCTTTCCTTATCTCAGCCCCGGGGCTTTGTATTTCACTCCCTTTGTGGGGGAGGGGCAGCAGCCTCGTGGTCTCAGACCCCGGCAGGGGCTAAACCATTACACAGTGTTACACATTAGCAGAAAAAATTGAAGGGGGAATATCTTACAGCTTTTAAAGAATTGGTGACAGGTGGCTGTACATGAAATTGCAGTTAATAAATATAGGTTACTTTAGTATTTAGAAATAGGTAGTGAATTATCTGTAAGTTACACAGCACTTCCACCTTTCCAAAAGAGTACTTCACCAGAGCTACCCACAGGCCTGCTAGCACTCAAGCGAAGGAAACATGCTCTCTATTCATAGAATAGTTTGGATTGGAAGAGACCTTTAGAGGTCACCTAGTCCAAACCCCTTGCATTGAGCAGGGGCATATTCAACTCGATCAGGTTGCTCAGAGCCCCATTCAAGCTGACCTTGAATATTTTCAGGGATGAGGCACCTACCACATTTCTGGGCAACCTGTTCCAATGTTTCACCACCCTCACCATAAAAAATGTCTTCATTATATCTAGCCTGAATCTACCCTCTTTTAATTTAAAGCCATTATGCCTTGTCTTATCACAACAGGCCCTGCTAAAACGTCTGTCCCCATCTTTCTTATAATCCCTCTTTAAGTTGCAATAAGGTCTCCCTGGAGATCTCTTTTTATCTTCTCCCTAACCCTGCTATTGATGCTTAGAGAGAGCTATCTATTTTTCAGAAAGCAAATGTCTGATACATACTCTGATTGATTGATTGACATTGACTCCAAACATCTTAGGATCTTGGAAGATATTTTTTATGTCATCTAGTAAGTCATGTGCAAAGAGAAGCAATTAGTGCTCTGCTATGCACCTGCACATGGGAATTTGACACAGCCTGTGCACATGCAGCAGAGCAAAGAAAAGAAGACCAGAAACCCATGCTCACCCATAGGAGCAGTAGTCAAGGACAGAAAGTGTATGAGCAGTTGCTGTGCAAGGCACCATCCTTATCCAGAGCTCCTTCTGCAGCAGAGCTCACTGGAAGGGGCACATCAAGAGATGGTCCAAGCAGGCTGAATCATACGACACAACAGCAGGCTCCAGTGCAAGGCTGAGCCCAGGAGCCATGTAGAAGACACACACTCCATAGAGGTGGCACATCTCCAGCCTCTCTCCAGCTCAAAGGACTGTGCACAACAGCCAGAACTGGTGAAAAGGGCCATGCCTGAACTCCCAAACCAGGAGAGGGCCAACAGAATTCATATATATGAGCAGCACAGTACAGATGCTCTGGAGTGCCAATGAACGTGCAGCACACATAATGAATGCAAGTGCACATGACTGAGTTAAACACTTACAGGCCTTGTTCTGCTGCAGAAATGTCCCACTGCAGGAAAAGAGGCCTTGGAGGAATTAGCACTTTTCTTTTTGCAGCTCACTTTCCTGTTAACACAGAAGTTTGTTGCTGTCAGGACTAAACCACGTACAATACTCCACACACAAAAATGTCTTATCTGTCCTCTGTGGAAAGCAGCAGCATCTGAAATGCTATTAGTAACAGCAAGAAAGTGGCACTGCACAAGGATGCTGGTGAACGCTTGTGTTCAATTCTGGGCAACAATCTCAAGGCAGGCTGAAATGAAACTGGAAGCATATATGGAGAAGGAATACAGTGAAGCCTGCTGAAGTGAGACAACTGAAAGGTGGGAGTTGTGTAGCTTAGCAAAGCAAAGGCTGGAGATGATATGTTTGCTGTCTATAAATAGATTGGGGATAAACGTCAGGGGAAGAACAGAATTATTTAGGCTAAAGGCAAGTGCTGGCACAAGAAGAAGTGGTTCAAGTAGGCTTTGAATGTATTTAAGCTGGAATTTAGAAAAGGTTTTCCAACCACAGCTGTGAAGCTCCCTTAATAGGTGAAAGGAGGACAAAAAGCAAAGGTACTTTTATGCTTAAATTCAAGAAAGGTCTTAAAGTATCAAGACTGCTTAAAAGACGAAGAGACCAAGATAAGAAGGGTGAAGAGCACTGTCTTCATTTTATGTTTCTTGTGATGTATAAGCTATTATCCAGCATTGACTGGTCAGACTGTACAGTTTGTCAGAGTTCCTGCTTACTTTTGGCTATTTAATACATGCAGATGTACAAATACAATAAGCAGAAGCCCGTGTGACAGATACAGTAGTGTCAATACAGACCTGAGCCCCTGAAAGATCGGACACACACATTTTTCGTCATCGTCTGTAAGATGCCAGACCAGAAATATGAAGAAAACAACTTTCTCACCTGGATACTCTATAATTACACATATAAATATATAGTTGAGTCAGAAAGGGGCCAGTGAACAAGAGGATATATACTAATTCTGTAAATGTTCTGATTTTCTTGTTTAACAGTTATCCATCCACAATGCTGGTTGTGCTTTTTTCTTTTTAGGTAATGCATTTCATTTTTTCTACTCCTTTTACCAGTACATCACCTACTCTGTTACAACTGCAGGCATGCCCTAAAAGTCAGTAAAAATCATAATTTCAGTAGGCAGGTAGGTATGCTGAAGTCTTAATGAAACCAGTGTACAAATATTTGAGCTTGTGATCTTATGAAAAAAGATGAGGCTTGGAACTGTTGGAAAAGAAAGTGGAACAGAAGATCAAATGATCAGCTGTGAGCTGGAGAAAGGAAATGGGTCTTAAAATTTCTTTTTTAATGACAGCAAATACTTGAAAAGAACCTCCAGTGACTAATGTTTACACAACACCAGACAGAGAGGTCTGAGTTTTCTTGTTCTTAAATGTCTGCAATGAGCTAGGTGAGTTGCAAATGTGAAATACTGTATTAACAACAAAAGCTCTTCTGACAGGCAGAAGAGCTCAGTAGTTGCTCAGCAGTAGCTCTTCAGTGCTCTCTCCCAATCAACACTTGCAAGCTTCAGCCCTTCACTATGCACTGAACAAAGGATCCAGCTATGAAACATGTCAAAACCAGTGCCACCCTCAAGAGCAGTAGATGTTATGTTCCACTCTGGATGATTCATGTGTGACTGTCTGACCCAACTTCAAGCCCAGAATTGCTTTAGGAGGACATGCAGAAGAAAGGAGACAGTCTGGAGTATGTTCCCATCAACTGCTCTTCCTCATGGACTGCAATAGCAAGAGCAGACAAACTCTGCAGAAAGACACCTACTGTGAAACCTCACTGCCCTAGAGGAGAGCATCAGCTGCAATCAGGTGCACTGAACGTGTCCTGCAAGTCTGAAACTCCTTCCTTCCTCTGTGTACCAAAACCCATTTGTCCTAGCCATGGCATAGCAATGGGACAGCTCAGATCTGTAACATGCACTGAAAACTCTCCTAGGGAAACGTGGGCTCCTTCCCATCTCAATGAATCACAGTTGCAGAAGACAACATACACCAAATGCTTAAGGACATCTGTTACCTAGATAGCAAGATGGTTGGAAGTGGTTGACACAAGTGGTGCTACGACCCAGAAACATGCTAAATCCCAAAGTCTGGGTGGGGAGAGCAGATAACTTAGCATTGCTGGCATACCTCTCATTGGAAAATCAGTTTCTGAACTGAGGTACGGTGAGGTTGACCTAAAATGTTTTGTTCCATCTTATACTTAGTAATTCATTCTAAATTTAGGGTTTTTTGCTGATGACTACTGAGCTCTTGGGTAGACTGCAAAAGTTTCCTTGGAAGGGTTAGTCCTGGGCAGGTTTGGGAGGATATGGGAAACACGAATGGAAAACAAAACCAGAGGATTTTCACTGTAAGTGTCTTCTTTCCTAAGAATAGGGGAAAAAAAATCAAAAGAAGAACCCTCAAACTGAAAAAAAACCCCAAACAACATGCTGCAATGTGTAAGTTTTGCATGCCTTTTTGTTTTCAGAAAATAAAAACTGAAATGATATTAAAAAGAAAAATTTTATAAGGGAAAAACAGAAATTCTGGAGAGTAAAGAGTACATTTCTAATATGCCATAAACTTTAACCAGCCCTAACCCATATGACATGACACAGAGTTGTACTGTAAAACCACACTCAGGAAACTGGTTTAGAGTCTTATTTTTCTGGCAATGAAGACCCCTGCCATAAACAGTCTCATCTATACTAATATACCAGTGGCTGGGTTATCCCTGGGTGTGAGATATTTGCAAAACGCAGAATTTCCTGTTAGCTCAATGCCACTAGCCTAAGGAGTGCATATTATTCTAATATGTCAATAACCTGTAAACTTAATAGAATTCAATTCAAAGATTTTTAAATGTTTTCAGTCATGATTTTATTGAGGAGAACTGATAGACAGTCATTTCACTGAGATACATCATTCATCTGAAAATCAAAACATGGCTCTGAAAGTCAAAAAACAGGCAAAAGTCTGGACTAAAGCTAAATAAATTTGGGATGCTACAGAAATCCCACTAGCATACTTCATGAATTTAAGATGGTAGGTAATTTTGAAGTTTGAGAATAGACAAAACTCAAAGCTTCCTGTACCTCAACAACTAAAACATCATTAATCAGTGATTTTGTAAATACTCTAAAAAGGTGGGGAAAATGTCTTCACAAAGATCAGAGAATGGCTCATTATCACAGGGTGAACCACACACCACACCTGGTCCTTTCTTCCTACAAAACATTTTGAAAAGCATGTGGTCTTCTCTATTTCCATACTGCCAGATGCTTGGCATATAATTTTTATCTCTCTTTGCAAGAAATGCCACCTCTTTACTTCTGGCCACAATTCCCCTGCAGTCTCACTCTTTCTCTGATCTCAATACTCTTCCTGCATCTCATCCTCCTGCCTTCCTGACCTAGTCTTCGTGGGTGTCCTCCTGGCTCACCTTAAGACACTCATCCATCCTCTATGTCTGTCCTCTGGTCAGACCTGCTCCAGCAGCCTTTCCTGTTTTCCAAGCACAGCCTCAGCCTCTGCTTTCCCCTTGGCCAAGCAGGCTGGCTTTTTTTCCCCTCCTCCTGAATCTGTAGCTTTGTGCTATCTCACCTGCAGCTTCTCATGCTTAACAGAAAACATGTCAAAGACACAAGTCACCTGTCAGCAGTCAGGTGGAGGCAAGATGTCCATTCGTTTTCTGCTCTTGCCCTGCTTTCTTCTACCACACCACCTCCCACTGCTTCTTCCAGCTCTTGTGCAATGCAACAGCCATGAAAAGAAATCTCTCCCTGGCACAGGGATGCCTTTGGTGTGCATTGACACACATCTGGGATGCATCTGCAGGCCAAATACTAAGTGGTTTACTCTCTTTAGAATAAGCTCTCATTTCAGTGGGGTTTTTTCAAGCATTAAGCCTAATCCCTCTCAAGACCTGTATTATTCCTGTACTGCCAGCTCTTTGTTGATAGCCTCATATGTATCTAGAAAGCCTGTGTATCATGCAGAAATATGCGGCTAGGAAAAACAGGAAAGAAACAAGCTTCACTGCCAGTTCTGGTATTAAATATTGATTGCGAGCAAAATAATCACAAATGTGCATATGAAAGAGAAACTTATGAGATCTGCTTTAAAGCTTTAATCTAAATTTTACAAAGCTAATTTCAGGAGGAGGTATCAAAGCATATTGTGATTATATATAGACCAAAAGTATAGCTCAGTTTTACATTAACTTCATATCTCCAAACTGTAGAACTATCTTCCAGCCTTGCTCAGTAATTTAGCCATCATTTACAAGACTGGCTGACAGTTTAGCCAGCTTGGTGGTACCATTATCCTAAAGGAAGAACTAAAATTCACATTTGCTGACTTCTTAATATTTAATTTTATTGCTAGCTTTAGCACCGAGTCTTAATTCTGCCTCTGCCTGCATCTGAAAAACCTTGCACCCGCATGCCAACCATTGAATTCAGTCTGGAGACCAAGAACAAGAAACATGTTTCACTAACAATCCATAAGATAGGCTCAGGCCTGTGGTGAAGGTGGCTAATGATTCTGCAAATGAATATCCCATTCCTCAGGCCAGGGAGTCAGGATCAAATGTAGGATGTACAGGCCACAGCATTCCTTTCTACGCTTTTGTTTACTGATGACAGCATGCACAGATCATGTCAGCCTGAAGATCTTAGTGCTGTTTTTAACACACCTTCAGCTGGAATCAGTATGCCCCTTCCTGAATAAATGAGAGCATGGAGAAGAACATGCTTTGCCTTAGCATCACCCAGATTATGCTAGTAGGCAGGAAAAAATAGTGCTCTGCTTTAAAGCGATAGCAGCAAAGCTGCCTAGAAATTGGCATGCACCTAATGTGCTCAAACACCAGTTCAGAGAGGGCTGTTCGGGTTCTGCCAGTCAGACTGAAAACTGGTTTTATTTTTGCACCCACAAGGCAATCTGTCATGGGATAAAATCAGTATAAAATCAGGACGCGACAGCAGTTCAGTTTCTACCAACCAGTTCTCACTGTGTTACTCACACCCATTCTCTAAATTTCTATCATCCTGTGAACAGAGCTCAGTAAAGGGCACCCTCACTCCACAGTAAAAAAGAGCTGGAAGAAGAAAGGGAAGGGAAAGAGTCCCTTCCCACAGCTGGTGACACAAAAATTAGTGTTTCTCAGCCAGTCACCACAGAAAGAGACCTTACTGAGTGCAACCTCAGCAAGTTTGCAGATGACATGAGCTGATAGGTGTGGCTGACATGCCTGAAGGACAGGATGCCAACCAGAGGGATATGGACAAGCTTGAGAAGCAGGCTGCTGTGAACCTGATAAGGTTCAATGTCAAGTGCAAAGTCCTGCATGAGTCGGACAACCCAGACAGACAACCAACAACAGACAACTACCAACACAGGCTGGGGGATGAAGCTATTGAGAGCAGCCCTATGGAGAAAGACTTGAGGGTACTGCTGGATGAAAAGCTGGATGTAAGCCAGCAATGTGCGCTCACAGCCCAGAAAGCCAACTGTATCCTGAGATGCATCAAAAGAAGCGTGGCCAGCAGGTCAAAGGAGGTGATTCTCCCCCTCTACTCTGCTCTGGTGAGACAGAGTACTGTGTTCAGCTCTGGGGCCCCCAACATAAGAAGGACATGAACCTCCCCGAGCAAGTCCAGAGGAGGGCAACAAAGATGATCAGGGGCCTGGAGCACCTCCCTTATGAGGACAGATTGAGGGGGTTGGGGTTGTTCAGCCTGGAAAAGGCTCTGGAGAGACCTTCTAGCCACCTTCCAGTACTTAAAGGGGACTTACAAGAAAGATGGGGACAGACTTTTTAGTAGGGCCTGTTGTTATAGGACAAGGCATAATGGCTTTAAACTAAAGGAGGGTAGATTCAAGCTAGATACAGGAAGAAATTTTTTATGGTGAGGGTGGTGAAACATTGGAACAGGTTGCCCAGAGATGTAGGTGCCCCATCCCTGGAAACATTCAAGGTCAGGTTGGACGAGGTTCTGAGCAATCTGATCTCGTTGAAGATGTCCCTGCTTATTGCAGGGGGAGTTGAACTAGGTGATCTTTAAAGGTCCCTTCCAACCTCAACTATTCTATGATTCTATGATAATAAATGAGCATAACTGCAAAAGAAAAATATTAACCTCCATGCTGCAACAGCTGGATTGTTGGGGTTATTTACAGATGAGGGAAAAACGGTGGTGGTCAACACATGACTGGTTCTAGTATAAGAGAAAGATGCCTGTACCAGGAGTGCTGTATAAGGGGAGGAAGCTTAGAAGTCTGCATTCCCATGACACTAATAGTCACCCTGCACCAATCTTCTGCTCACTCAGAGGGATCAGGACCATAGTTCAGCAGGCAAGTGGGACAGAAGTCCAGCCATCTGCAGTGTAGCCAAAATAGTTTCCAGAATTACTCCTCAGAACAAATTCTGTCCCAGGATCTCCGTTCACTTCTCCTCATGGGCAATTCCACCAGAGGACTAGGACAGTGAAGCTGGCACAGGCCAATTCCTTGCTTACAGTGTGGGTCCTGCACAAATACATTCTTGACAAGCATGTCACACAGTTATAGAGGCTGTAACTATCGTGTTTTAAAAATATAGAAATGGAAAAATTATCCAGAAAAAAAGGTTTTTTGTCTATAAACGTCACTGACAAAGGTTGGTAAATAGAGGACAATCCCATAGTACAGATGTCTGTTCTTTATCACCATGCATGAGAAGTGCACTTCTACCCTTAGCCATCACAGCATGAAGCAGGAGATTGTTATCCTTGTTTTAGCTCACACAGTTCAAATATTATTAGTAGTCATAAAACATTTCTGCCATTTTTTTATTCCAGACACAGTATTTGACCTGATTATCACCAAGCAAGAAATTTCCCATTCTCATGATGTCTTTCGTGAAGCTATATTTTCTTTTATGTGATCTACATTTATAGCCATTAATGTTATCTCCTCCTCAACGTTCTTTATTATGATATTGGGTATGGAGGGTTTGTCTGGTTTTCATAATAACTTTTCTAGTTTAAAATTCCAGTAGTCTCAGAAGGTCTCATCTAGGCCTATTTTACAGGGAGGCAACTGAAGTGACTTTGATATTAATGCATAAATATGGGACCAAGGTCAGATACTGCTTCACTGCAAGAATTAAATAATTGTACCTTTAAGCACCTTCTCTTGCAGGGGCTATCTCGTTTCTCATCTTTGCTCTTACAGGGCAAATAAATCTATGAATCACCTTGATTTTTGTGACAGGTATGAAATGGCATGGCACTTCAGAAGAAGGTGGACATTCCATATATGATTAAGTGCCATTTTCTTTCATGTTCATCTTGAAACTATGAGGCATTGAGGAGTTTTTCTTGAAGTTTCAAACAGCATGATGAGAAAGTATCTTCAACCAGCTGCCCATGCCCCTTTCTCCAGAAGGCTGTTCAAGGCCAGCAGCATCCATATATTTAAGGAATGAGGCAATTCATGGCACGTGTTATACTTTCTAAGGCAAGCTGTTGCCATGCCTTTAACACTACTCAGATCTTCTCAGATCCCTTTGGATTAATAATGGTCACAAATGGTGAGAGTTCTCAGCAGAAATTGTACAAAGGTTCTTGTTCCTTCACTAACTCATTAAATGTGACATACACCATGATCTCCAGAATACATTACCTGCTTTCCAGCTTGACTGGCAGCTTGTCTCTTTTTTGCTAGCTATCACTAACCAAGCTCTAGTTCATAAGAAGAATATCACTAATCTTGATTTCTCAAGGCTCTTCCTCAACCAAAAGCTGTCTAACTCTGGAAGTCATAACCTTAGTGGTATGCAGGCCAGTTATAAGATGACAGGCAGAGCTGCCAAAACAAGAAGCCATCCCTGTCACTGGTGAGGTTACCCAGAAAAAACCCATGAGGAGTCCTTTGGTAGTTTCAGCACTAGACTGTTTCCTTTCATTCTTCTCAAAGTGCATAACTGCCAGCAAGTCTGAGACACACACATGGGCTTTCAACACTGTGCTGGAATTATTTTCTCATTTTGGTGTTATAACAACTATACTTTTGTTTGGGAGAGCCAGGTGCAGGATTCATGTCCCCAAAGCATAAATTATTTCTGCAGGCTTCACTTGATTTGCCACACTGCAACATAGCACCACCTAAATTTTCTTGTTAAAAATGTCTGCTGTGAGCTCAAGCATTCTCCTTTTGCTGTTTCACCAATGCAAATATAGAAGTGTTGGAACTGGAATATGACTTTTTGATAAGTGATGAAGAAAAATGTCAACTGAAGTTTATACAACAACTCTGCATTAAGGGAACAGAACACTGATTTAAGAACCATAGACTGCTCATTTTGCATGTGTATGTATGTATGCAGACTAAGTTTCACCCACCAACCTCCTACGTTTAAACAGCATTAAGTCTGAAATCAAGCACTCAGAGGCAGAGTAACACAAGAATAAAATATGCCTATTAGCTTTAATTCAGCCCCCTCCTGTGTATAAATAACTCTCAGTCCTAGTGAAGTGGCTTTATTTTCAAGACTGATAAAAAAACTTCAAACAATTTCAAAAGGAAACCAGAAGACTTTTCAATCTTTATATCACTATTAAAAAGCAGTAAGGAAAAAACTGGGTTTCATTCTTCGTTTTCTACTTACCATAAAACTGATTTCCCTTAATATTGCAGGTTAAAGAATCCTTAAATACATACCCAGATATTTCACAGGTTCTGGAATGTCTGTGATTCATATACAGCAGTGCAAAGAGTACCATGGTTTAACAGGCTCAGGTTCAGAAAGTTCAGGCAGGTACTGCAATGCTGAGAAACTAGTCTCCTTATAAATGCTGAGTGACAGCAGCAGCAATAAAGCAGTCAGGGCAAGAAGCATGCACTTTCTGGAAAGGTTTGAAATTCCAATAAATGATGATAAGCTGTTGCTTTCGAAGGTAAGTATTTTAAAGACCATATTCCTTGTGCTTTCTCCTTTGAGAAGTTTTGCTGGAATACTGCGTTTGAGAAGAAGTATAAAAAATGAAGCATTGATATTGTTAAAAGTGAGAATAGAAATTAATTCAGCTATTAAGCAGTATGTACCTCCCAGTATGTACCACTGACATATGTCAGTGACTGCCTGAGCTTCAAAATATGGGAGGATATAATCATTATAACATAGCTCTTCAGAAAGGTATACAGCCATAAAAGCACTTTATTGGCATCATATTCCAAACTGTCTTGGGTAGAAATTGTGTTGCCAAAGCTCTCTGCAATACTGTATGCAGCTCACCCACTCTGAGATGAAGAAAGGGGCAAAAGAAGCTCTGCTTTGCTCTCTCAACCCACTTTCTTTTCCTTAAAGTAATAGCATTTAATGTGAAGCAAGACCCATCAGGCTCTTCAGGAGATGGAATGCATGACCTTATTAAACAGTCATGCAAGCACTTCATATGGACTAGGGTGCTCCAGCAATTAAGGATGTTGCATAAAATTCAAGTGACATGATAGTATCTTCTGCTCCTTGTCCCGTCTTTATAGATAGTTAAACGACTTTCCCTCATTTCCATCAGTTTTTCCTCATTACTCAGACCACAAACTGTGTACTGGCAGGTACTCTGTATCTGTAAAGGCCTAATCCAATGAGATCCAAATCTTGTTTGGGACATGCAGAGGCAGTATGGTGATCATGGGTTAAAACTGCGAACAAAACCAGTGCCATCAGTGGGATGTTCTATGTCACCTGCCTTTGAATTTCTAGATTTTGCACAGGAACTATTTGATCACCATGTAACAGAAAACGTGTAACTGAGGCATCCAAATAAACTGTCATTATTAAAACAAGCAAACACACAAAAAGCCCACATTCTTTTCTAACAGTGTTTGAGGAGGCCATCACGCTAAGACAGAGATTACAGAAAGCAGCTCAATTTTAGAAGGTTCAGAAGGAAGTGAACTCAAAAAAAATTATACCTATCTTGGCCATTTATTTTTCAGTAGCACTGGGAGCTGTGGAAATGGAAAAATTATTATTACCTGGCATAGCTCACAAGAAAGGGCCTTGCATTACCACATTCAGCCAAAGTATTCTTCTCCTTCAGTGTGTGTTCAAGCCCCCTTACACAGCAAAAGGCCTCCAAGCATGAAACATCAGTTATCACTGCAACGTCAGTGCCTTCTTCACAGCAGCACAACACCTTCTTTCAGCAAGGAAATGCCAGTGTGTCAGACACAGCTGCAAGATGGTGTCAGGGGCATCACTGCCTCCAAAGGTGATGGGGAGAACAGTTGTGAGGCTACACAGCTTACTTTCTACTATTCTCTGAGAGGCAGAGCTGCTTCTTCCCTTCCTTATCAGCCTTCACTGCTCACAGAAGAAATCCCAGCAAGGCTGCCAAATGGTGTGACTGGGAAATAACACACCGTTTGTGAGGAAGCAGTTTGTACTCAGAGAGCTTTGGTCAGTCCCCACCTATGATGCATAAGAGCAGGGTGCTTGTCCTTGCAGGGTGCTAACTGCCCTGCTCATCTGTGTACTTGCTGCCAGTGACATAAATGTCAGCTAGCCTCATTATCTGCGTCTTTATACATAGTAAGTGGCATACATAAATGAGGATCCATACCCCTCTCATCCCCTTTCCTTTTAAAAAATTTCTGCCTTTGCCTAGCTAAGCAAACCAATTTAGGACAACAGGTTTTCAGTGTAATTGGCTGCTGCTATAACAAATCCTGTCTTTCAGAAAGGCAGTAACAGCTGGTGCTGCTGCCAATACTGAACAGAGGATCCTGCATGGCCACTTTGTCATTATAACATGTTCCCCTCTTGATTTCCTCTACGTTCTTCAGCAGAAGGAGAATGGAGAAAAATAGGTGTTTTTACTGACACACAGAAAGCACCCCTTCCCAGAATCCCAGTTCACAGATAAAAGAAGTGGCTTCTGTGTTTGTAGCAATAACAAAGATGCTCTTGCAGGCATCTTTACATTCCCATGATCCAGTCAAAAGTATCTTGGCATACAGTCCACTCTCTAACAAAAAGCCAGCCCAGCTGCACATTGAACTTATTCTAATATGTTGTATGCATAAGAAAATGTTCTTCAGCAAAGGGAGGTAATTTTTTGGTTTTTCTTCCATGAAACAAGTCTCTGGTTGATTAAAAAATGAAGAATTTAGGTTATTAAGTTATGCTATTATATGGTATGCTATTTTTCCAGGCAGATCAAAAAAAAAAAAAAGTGACATCCTCTTACATTACTCTTTTCTCTAGGAAATGAGTTTATCAATATTAGTTTTGTTTCTGGTGCCTTCTGAAGGGAACTACTGCAGTCAGAGCTAGCCCTCAACCAAAATAGAAACACAAGCCTCTCCAGTTTCTAAAAGGCTTAAAATCTAGAGGCAAATTATATACCTAGGCTCATTATTTTGAAAAAGTAATTGCTGCTTCTGCTACTAGTATTTGACAAAAATGAAAGTCAGCCCATATTTAATCAAAATGTTAAAGTTCAGTGGTGTTTTGAGTCCTCATATAAACCTCATACTAACTTAAGTTTCATGCTAGTGGAAAAATTAGTCCAGTTTCAAATACTTTCACAGTCTAGGTCAAGCACATCTGGCTATGGCATGAATAAGAAATGTCACCATTTTTGTGCTAAAAGGTGGCTAGGTGGGAAACAGACAAAATGGACACATAGTAACGGGTCATTTCATTCTCATTATCCACTAATTATGTGACTGTATCTTTGAATTAGAAATCATGAGGAAATTGCCTTTTATGACCTCTATGATCAGCAGGTCTGTTTCAGTCTGCAAAGGATGCATATATATGCCCTTGCTTTATTGTATGCCCCCACTGACATGATATCCCTGAATCCTGGAAAACAGTGCAGACTGTCACAGGTTTTGCTTGTCCACAGTTGATGTTGTACCTCAGGGTTTTGTAAATTTTCCCTGTGGAGGACTTTTTTTTGCTACTGTCCTGCATCAGGCAATATCAGTTCTGCCAAGAGGGAGTCTGGCTGGTGTTTCTGCAAATAAATTGGATGTGTTGCTCTCATGGAAGTTTCCCTGGCTTTTACCTAAATTGGGAAGGAGGTTTGCATGCTGTAATCATAAAGCCTGTGCTCTCATCTTCTAGAGTCTTCATACTGTTCTGAGACCACACGGAGAAAAACATGGCATATCCAAATTGCATGCAAACTAAACATGCATCCCTGGGAGGTGAGAAAGAAAATCCACTGTAAGATGGGAGTTTCATGCCAACAGGAGCACTCACTGGTGTGTAGTTGACAGGAATCAGATGAATCCCAGTCAGCCTGGAGGTGTTATGGACTGGACCACACAGAGAAGCTATCCTTTCCCTACCAAGCCTATCTGGTTCCCTCCCCCTCCCTCACTCTATCAGGACAGACAATTCTTTCAACTTCTCTTTCATCAAAACAGAGAAAAGACACCAATACTTTCTGCTCATGCAGGTACATCAAAACACTTGCGCTTACACTTACTTATAGGTAAATTGTGACCAGCAGGATTAGTCTGAGAAAGAAAGCATTAACTGGGGAATTCAGACACAAACTGAAACACAGGAGGTTCTTCCTGAACATCAGGAAACATGTTTTTAGAGTGAGGGTGACTGCACACTGGCACATCTTGCCCAGAGAGGTTGTGGAGTCTCTATCCTTGGATATACTGAAAAGCCTTCCTGACATGGTCCTGGGCAACTGTCTCTAAGTGGTCTTGCTTGAGCAGGAAGGTTGGACTAGATGACCTCCAGAGGTCCTTTCCAACATCAACCATTCTGTGATTCTGTGAATCTGTCTATGCTAGCACAGTGATCTGTGCCTTGGGCCTGTCTGCACATCTCAGTGAAGACAGTCCTTTTATTTGCCACTGTAAACCGCTTCCAGCTGCAAGCAGAACATCCCCATAAATAGATTTCTTTAAAACATCTACTTGACACAGCACAACCAATCAACCATTATGAAAGAACGTGCAGAAAGATCAAGATTAAGCAAAGATAGGGATGTAATTGCTCTTTTTCAGGGTGTCTTCTGTGTCCTGCTTCCCATCTGCTATCAAGAAAAGAACAAGCGAGGGATGACTGGAGGGACTAACAGTGTTCTTGCTGGTTAATGTTAAAGCAGCAATGCCTAGGTGTACATCAGCAGAAGCTTCCTATACAATGTGGTAGTTTCCTATCACTGTATCTTATTGGAAGGCAAGACACATTGCTTTCTTCCCCTTTCTAAACAACTTGGCCCTTGAGTAAGCAAATTTTTTTTTTAAAAAAAGCTGCTTCCCACAATCTTGTAGGGTGAGAACCACTTCTTAGAGAAGGTTCATTATGTGTAATCAAGAGCAAGAGAAAGTAACTCTTCTCAGGTACCTGGGTCTGTCTGCTTCAAACCCTGCAGCAGACCAAATAATAACCCGGTCTTTGGAGCTAGTTGTTGGAGCTACCATGAAGATCCCTCCCCAGTCTTCAGAGGCACAACTGCACCAATCCCAATTTCCTGTTTCCAGGTAAGACCATAGATATAAGCCTGTCCATCATCTTCCTCAAAGATCACAAAGCACAGAGAGGGACTCTTGGGAGTGAGAGCTAAACCGAGCTAGAAAGAGTCAGACCAAAGTTCTGTGCTGGCACAGTCACCTGTGCCTCACTGTCTAGATGCCATATCAGGTACAGTTTGATTTGCATCCCTGACAACAACTCAGAGGAATTCTTGGCCCACTATGAACAGAGCAATGGGGAAAGCCAAACTGTTCCTGAGCATCCTCATTCAATCACCTCCTTCCTTAGCTGAAGATGCAGAGACAACTTGTGCATTTATTTTAAATAACTTTTGTGCACATCACTCCATTCCCCTGCTCTTTTTAGCAGAAGCTGCCAAATAGCAACAATGGCCTTTGTTTTCTTTGCTTGAGACTTCACTTCAGCAGCCTTCCTGCTAAATACAAAGTCCAGTCCATCAGCCTCGCCTTCACTCAGTTATCTGGAGCCTTGAGAAGCAGCAGGTTACATTTAAAGATAGGAAACATGTTAGGATAGCAGTCAGTCAGGACTGAGCTTTGGTGCTTCCAGGAAAACACATGAATAGTGATACTTCATCAACGGTAGGATAGCTATTGATCCAACTTTGACCATGTGGCAGGAGCAGTAGGTAGATGTGTAGCATCCGTATTAGTATCCAGAGAGATCTGGGAGGGAAAATACATTCCAAATCCATAGTCACCTACCTCTGTGGTGATTATTTGGTACAAAGCAAGGCTCCTACCCCTTTGTGCTCTTACCAAACAAGGGAAACAACAGTCTGCAAGCACAGTGCTTCTTGTATGTTAACTACTCTTCCACTTTGCACTTTTGAAGCAGCAGGCAGCAATTAGCTCCTCTCTTTGTTTATTGAAGAATTCAGTGGCAGAAAACTGTTGAGACTAGAGAGGTGAAGAAAAAGCAGCCCTAGCAGGTGAGGAGCCTGTGTATTTAGCTGGGATATATTCTAGTTCAGTCACAAGCTCTCAAAGTACCTGTAGAAAACACTCTGCCAAACCCACAGACTGAGAGGGACCAGATTAAACGGATCCCTTTTTGTTTTGAGTCTTTCACCCAACAGAAATGGAGTTACTTCAAAATCTGCTTGTTCCCCTTTTGGGGTCACTTTCCCTGAATACTGGAATGATTGGTTTTATTGCTACTAATACTTATAGACAGTGAATTTCAAAGTCCTGTGAATATTTCCTGGAAATGGAAGCACAGCCCAAACAAATTTACATAGATATATTTAACTTTGCAGATTGATTGAAAGGGACCCAGATTTTCACACTGGAAATGCTAACACATGTAGCCATTGTGGGAGAGAAGCCATGCTTATGGACTAGTCTAATGAGAAAAATATTTGTCTAGAAACATAGAATGGTTTGTGTTGGAAGGGACCTTAAAGATCATCTAGTTGCAACCCCCCTGCCATGGGCAGGGACACCTTTCACTACATCAGGTTGCTCAAAGCCCCATTCAACCTGGCCTTGAACACTTCAAGGAAGGGGTTATCCACAACTTCTCTGGGCAACCTGTTCCAGTGTCTCACCACCCTCATTGTCTAATCTAAATCTACTCTCTTTCAATTTAAAAACATTACCCCTCATCCTATCACTACTCTCCTTTATAAAGAGTCCCTCCCCATCTTTCCTTTAGGTCCCCTTTAAGTACTGGAAGGCCGCTATAAGGTCTCCCTGGAGCCTTCTCTTCTCCAGGCTGAACAACCCCAACTCTCTCAGCCTCTCCTCATAGAAGAGGTGCTCCAGTCCCCTGATCATCTGCGTGGTCCCCCTCCGGACTGTCTTGAGCAGGTCCATGTCCTTCATGGTACTCCAGGTGGGGTCTCACAAGAGCAGAATAGAGGGGGAGAATCACCTCCCTCAACCTGCTGGCCACACTTCTCTGGATGCATCCCAGGATGTAATTGGCATTCTGGGCTGCGAGCGCACATTGCTGGCTCACATCCAGCTTTTAATTCACTCTCTGCAGGGCTGCTCTCAATCCACTCATTGCCCAGCCTGTACTTGTGCTTAGGATTGCCTCAACCCATATGCATGACCTTGCATTTGACCTTGATGAACTTCATGAGGTTTGCATAAGCCCACCTCTCAAGCCCGTCCAGGTCCCTCTGGATGGCACATCCCTTCCCTCCAGTGTGTCGACCACACCACACAGCTTGGTGTCATCAGTGAACTTGCTGGGGGTGCACTCAATCCCACTCTCCATGTCTCCAACAAAGATGTTAAACAGCACTGGTCCCAATAATGACCCCTGAGAAACACCACTCGTCACTGCTCTCCACTTGGATATCGAGTCATTGACTGCAACTCTTTGAGTGAGACCATCTAGCCAATTCCTTATCCATCAAGTGGTCCCTCCATCAAATCCACGTCTTTCCAATTTAGAGACAAGGACGTGTCAAACGCTGGGCACAAGTCCAGGCACATGACATCAGTTGCTCTTCCCTTATCCATCAGTGCTGTAACCCCAGGCCAAAGGTAGAAGGCCACCAAATTTTTCAGGCATGATTTGCCCTTAGTGAAGCCATGTTGGCTGTCACTACTCACCTCCTTATTTTCTATGTGCCCTAGAATAGGTTCCAGGAGGATCAGCTCCATGATCTTGCTGGATACAGTGGTGAGACTGGCTGGCCTGTAGTTCCTTGGGTCTTCCTTTTTTCCCTTTTTAAAAATGGGGGTTATGTTTCCCCTTTTCCAGTCAGCAGGAACTTCACAGGACTGCCATGACTTCTCAGATATGATGGATAGTGGTTTAGCCACTTCATCCACCAGTTCCCTCAGGACCTGCGGACGCATCTCATCAGGTCCCATGGACTTGTGCACCTGCAGGTTCCTTAGATGGTCTTGAACCTGATCTTCTCCTACAGTGGGTGGTTCTTCATTGTCCCAGTTCCCACCGTGGCCGTCTGCGTCTTGGGTGGTGTGGCTGGAGCACTTTCTGGTGAAGACTGAGGCAAAAAGTCATTGAGTACCTCAACCTGTTGACCTTAATGCCACTGGCCAGATTTAATTCTGTCATGGCTTTGGCCTTCCTACCCTGATCCCTGGCTGCTCGCACAGTTTCTCTGTATCCCTCCCAGGCTATCTGTCCTTGCTTCCACTCTCTGTAGGGTTGTGGTGGTTTAGTCCCTGCCGGGGTCTGAGACCACGCAGCCACTGCCCCTCCCCCACAAAGGCAGTGAAATACAAAGCCCCAGGGCTGAGATAAGGAGAGGTTTAATACAGCAGTGCAACAGCAACACAACAAACAATAACAGTAACAATAACAGTAATAACAATGAACAGAGCAAGATATCTACCCATACAGCAGTGAGAGAACCGGCTGTGCCAACCCACGCGATCACTGATTCTTCCCGTGCTCTGGCACCCGGATGTGACGTCAGCATGGTATATGAATAAGCTGGTTAGAGCTTCCCCCCACTGCTGGGGAAACTTAACCCTATACTAGCTGAACCAGGACATAATCCACCCCTTTATTCTATACCATCTGTGTCACGTCCAGCTGCCATTTAGCAATTAGCAATAACAAAGAAAAATTAACAAAAGCACAGTATAATTCACAGTGTGTTTTCACCCACAATCAAGTCCCCTTGTGGTACGCATCAGACCTCTCCATCCTTCTGCATCGCCCACCAGGTGCACCCAGGTCCTTGAGCAAAAACAATTCTGTGGATGGGTTTGCCTTTGCCTGGCGCAGGACTAACCCAGACCATTTTTCCCAGCACATCCCTCATGCGCACCACAGGGACTTTATCCCCATCTACAACACATGGAAGTTTTGACTGAGCCGGGCCAGCTTGATTGGCAGATCCTCTTGTGTTGACTACCCAAGTGGCCTTTGTCAGATGTGTGTCCCAATGTTTGAAGGTTCCACCCCCCATTGCTCTCAACATAGTTTTTAACAGTCCATTGTAGCGCTCGATCTTCCCAGAGGCTGGTGCATGGTAGGGGATGTGGTAGACCCACTCGATGCCGTGTTCTTCTGCCCAGGCATCTATGAGGTTATTTTGGAAGTGAGTCCCATTGTCCAACTCAATCCTCTCTGGGGTGCCGTGTTGCCACAGGACTCCGTCTTCAAGGCCCAGGATGGTATTCTGGGCGGTGGCGTGGGACACTGGATAAGTTTCGAGCCATCCAGTGGTTGCTTCCACCATTGTGAGCACGTGGCGCTTGCCTTGGTGGGTCTGTGGCAGTGTGATGTAGTCGATCTGCCAGGCCTCTCCATATTTATATTTCATCCATCAATCTTCATTCCGCTGGGGCTTCACCCATTTGGCTTGTTTGATCGCAGCACATGTCTCACATCCGTGGATGATCTCTGCGATGGTGTCAATGGTGAGGTCCACCCCTCGATCTCGAGACCACCTGTATGTTGCATCTCTGCCTTGGTGGCCTGAGGTCTCATGGGCCCACCAGGCTATGAACAGTTCACCTTTATGCTGCCAGTCCAAGTCCACCTGAGCCACTTCAATCTTAACAGCCTTGTACACCTGCTGGTTGTGTTGATGTTCATCAGTGGCCCGACTCTTGGGTATATGGACGTCCACATGGCGCACCTTCACAATGAGGTTCTCCACCCGGGCTGCAATATCCTGCCATACTTCAGCGGCCCAGACGGGTCTGCCCTTGCGTTGCCAGTTTTTCTGTTTCCATTGCTGCAACCACATCCACAGGGCACTTGCTACCACCCACGAGTCAGTGTAGAGATAGAGCCTCAGCCACTTTTCTCACTCAGCAATCTCCAAAGCCAATTGGGTGGCTTTCACCTCTACAAACTGGCTCGATTCACCTTGTCCCTCAACACCTTCAGTGGTTCATCGTGTGGGATGCCACACTGCAGCCTTCCGTTGTCGATGTTTTCCCACAATACGACAAGACCCATCAGTGAACAGGGCATATCGCTTCTCCTCCTCTGGCAGCTCGTTATATGGTGGGGCCTCCTCAGCACGTTTCACCTCCTGTTCTGGTGGCATCCCAACATCTTTGCTCTCTGGCCAGTTTATGATCATTTCTACTAATCCTGGGCGGTCGAGATTCCCTATTCAAGCCCGTTGTGTTATCAACACAACCCATTTACTCCACGTGGCATCTGTTGCATGATGTGTGGAGGGAGCCTTTCCTTTGAACATCCATCCCAGCACCGGCAGTCGGGGTGCCAGGAGGAGCTGTGTCTCAGTGCTGACCACTTCTGAGGCAGCTCGAACTCCTTCGTACGCTGCCAGTATCTCCTTCTCAGTCAGGGTATAGTTAGCTTCAGAGCCTTTGTATCCCCAGCTCCAAAAGCCTAGAGGTCGGCCTCGGGATTCCCCAGGTGCTCTCTGCCAAAGGCTCCAGGAAGGGCCATTCTCCCCAGCTGTGGTGTAGAGCACATTCTTAATCTCCTGTCCTGCCCGGACTGGCCCGAGGGCCACTGCCTGGGTAATCTCCTGCTTAATTTGTTCAAAGGCTTGTTGTTGCTCTGGGCCCCATTCAAAATCATTCTTCTTGCGGGTTACGTGGTAGAGAGGGCTCACAATCAGGCTGTAGTTTGGGATGTGCATCCTCCAGAACCCCACAGCGCCCAGGAAAGACTGAGTCTCCTTTTTAGTGGTTGGTGTGGTGTGTTATCTTGTTTATCACCTCCATTGGGATGTGGCGACGCCCATCTTGCCATTTTATTCCTAGGAACTGAATCTCCCTTCCCGGCCCCTTAACTTTCTGTCTCTTGATGGCAAAACCAGCCTTCAGGAGGATTTCAATTATCTTCTTTCCTTTCTCAAAGACTTCCTCAGTTGTGTCCCCCCATACAATGATACCATCAATGAACTGCAGGTGTTCTGGAGCCCCACCTTTCTCCAGTGCAGTATGGACCAGTCTATGGCAAATGGTGGAGCTGTGTTTCCACCCCTGGGGCAATCGATTCCAGGTGTACTGGATACCCCTCCAAGTGAATGCAAACTGTGGCCTGCACTCTGGTGCTATTGGGATGGAGAAGAACGTGTTAGCGATGTCAATCGTGGCGTACCACTCGGCTGCCTTCGACTCCAGCTCATACTGGAGCTCTAGCATGTCCGGCACTGCAGCACTCATCGCTGGCGTAACTTCATTCAGGCCACGGTAGTCCACGGTCAGTCTCCATTCACCATTAGGTTTTCTCACTGGCCATACAGGGCTGTTGAAAGGTGAATGAGTCTTCCTGATCACCTTCTGGCTTTCTAGTCGACGGATCAGCTGATGGATGGGGACCAGGGAATCTCGGTTAGTACGGTAGTGCCGCTGGTGCACCGTCTTGGTAGCAACTGGCACTTGCTGCTCTTCAGCCTTAAGCAACCCCACCACCGAGGGATCCTCTGAGAGGCCAGGTAAGGTGGACAATTGCTCAATCTCCTCCAGGGCAGCTATACCAAAGGCCCACCAGTACAGTTTTGGGTCTTTAAAGTACCCTCTCCTGAGGTAATCTATACCTAGGATGCACGGGGCATCTGGGCCAGTCACAATGAGGTGCTTATGCCAGTCCTTCCCAGTTAAGCTTACTTCAGCCTCTAATAGGGTCAGCTGTTGGGATCCCCCCATCACTCCGGAGATGCAGATAGGTTCAACCCCACTGTGACTTGATGGCATCAGGGTGCACTGTGCGCCAGTGTCTACCAAGGCCTTATATTCTTGTGGGTCTGATGTGCCAGGCCATCGGATCCACACCTTCCAGTAAATCCGACTATCCCTTTCCTCCACCTGGCTGGAGGCAGGGCCCCTCTAATCCTGCTCACCATCACTCACTTGATCTAAGAGTGACTCCTGCAAGAATGACTTGCTGGTCTCCTCAAGAGGGTCAAGCATAGTGTTGGCCATTCTATTCTTTCTGGGGGATTTCCAACTGGACACTGGAGCTGCGTCTCTCTTGGAAGACTCCCCTTTCATGGTGGTCTTCCCTTTCAGCTGCTGTACTCATGCAGCTAGGGCGGAAGTGGGCTGTCCATGCCACCTCCTCATGTTTTCCCCATGGTCGCGGAGGAAGAACCACAGGGTGCCCTGTGGTGTGTACCTTCCACTGCCCTTCTCTTGTGTGGGGAAGCGCCTGCTTCTAATAGCTGAGACATCAGCCCGTGCAGGTGGAATGTAGGACATGTCCTCTTCCATTTTCTGGAGCCTCTGAGACAGTTCCTCTACAGCTGAAACCAAAGCATGTTGGGAGGAAGGGAGATTTCCCTCATATTGCCAGAGCTGGACAATCAGTTCAGTTCATCCACTGTTTGAGTCTGGGCGTCTCGCCACCAGGACGCTACTGCTAATGCTTTGGAATGTGCCTCTGGTCCACTTTGCAGGAACTTCCACCACATCGACTGTGTGCAAGGGGCCTGATCTGGATCCATTGGTGACCGCTCATCATTCAGATCACCATAGACCATGTCAAACACAGCCAATTCCCTGAGGTTTTGAATGCCTTTCTCCATGTCGGTCCACTTGCCTAACCGACATAGAACATCATCCTTGTAGGGGTACCTCTCCCTCACACCGAGCAGGAGTCACCTCCAAAGGCTGAGGGTTTGAGCCTGTTTCCCTATTGCCTTGTCAATACCAGCCTGCTTGGCTAAAGGTCCCAGCTGCTTGGCCTCTCACCCCTCCAATTCAAAACCAGCAGCTCCACTGTCCCAGCATCAGAGCAGCCAGGTGCAACTTTGCTCACCTGGAAGGCGGCTGAAATCCTTCCGCACATCTCGCAACTCACTCAGGGATAGAGATCGGATGGTTACCTCTGGCTCTTCCTCCTGCTCTCGCAATGGGCCTGGTTCATCATCACCCTGTACACTGCGAGGGGATTTTTTGGTATATTTGGTTTTCCGTATCGGGGCGACTGATATTGGTACTGCTTGTCCCTCTGGCCCAGCTGCTGTGCTGGTGGAGGCGACTGGTACTGGCACTGCCTGTCCCCCTGGCCCAGCTGCTGTACCAGTAAGCTCACATTCAGATCCTGCAGCCCCTTCTCCGCCTTGAGGGCAGTGAACAGTGTTAAAGATGACACGGTAGGCATGGGCAAGCCCCCAGCACATTGCAACGAGTTATGTCTCCTGGGGTTTGTCAGATTGGCAGCACACCTTTTCCAAACACTCCACCAGTTTATCAGGACTCTGCACTTGTTTGGGAGTGAAATCCCAAAGCATTGGGGGTGACCACTGACTCAGGCACTTGCCCATCTTTTCCCACACACCTTGCCATTTATAACTATCTGCCCTCGGAGCAGGTTTCCGGGTGGTGCTATTGTTGGAGAAGTACCGCATGGCCCAAAACAAGATCTGGCAGACATTCAGAAAGCATTGTGCTGCAAACACACTGGCCTGGGTGCTCCAGGGATAGCTGAAACTCTCAAAAACCAAGAGGTCCTCTTCCCCTCGCTCACCCGTAGAGGGGGTGAGACCCCTAACAAAAGCCCAGGCAGCAAACAGGTACTGGTTCACCCCCACAAGCAGTGATACAAGCCCATTATAAGCAGTCAGTAGCCAGTACAGCAAAACAAGACCCTTGATACATTTTCCACTGACAACAAACACCAGCACTAGGAGCACAGAGTGGATATAAGGATTAATCCAGCCCCACCACGCAAGCAAATTGGCCAGCATTGCAAACGTTTCTTATCAAACAAATGCAAATAAAAACAGAGAAAATTATACCTAACAGATTGCTCTAACAGACCTTCTCCTCTTGTCCTTATTTCAGCCCTCTCATGCCCCACGTTGGGCGCCAAAAGTTGTGGTGGTTTAGGTCCTACCGGGGTCTGAGACCACGTGGTCGTCGCCCCTCCCCCACAAAGGGAGTGAAATACAAAGCCCCGGGGCTGAGATAAGGAGAGGTTTAATACAACAGTGCAACAGCAACAAAACAAACAACAACAATAACAATAACAGTAATAACAATGAACAGAGCAAGGTATGTACCGATACAGCAGTGAGAGGAACGGCTGCACAAATGCACGCGCTCACTGATTCTTCCCGCGCTTGGGCGCCCGGAGGTGACATCAGCATGGCTCCCCCCAACTGCTGGGGAAACTTAACCCTATCCTAGCTGAAGCAGGACAAGGGTTCTTCTTTGTGTTTGAGATTGTCCAGGAGCTCCCTGTTCGTCCATGCAAGCCTTCCGGCATTTTTGCCTGATTTCCTCTTTGTCAGGATGCACCACTCCTGAGCTTGGAGGAGGTGATCCCTGAATATTAACCAGCCCCTCTTCCCTCCAGGGCTTTAACCCATGCTAGTCTGCCAAGCAGATCCCTCAGGAGGCCAGAGTCTGCTCTCCTGAAGTCCAGGGCAGCGAGCTTGCTATGCACCCTCTTTGCTGCCCTAAGGATCTCGAACTCCACCATTCCATGGTCACTGCAGCCAGCGCTGCCCTTGAGCTTCACATTCCCCACCAGCCCCTCCTTGTTGGTGAGAACAAGGTCCAGCATAGCCCCTCTCCTCATTGGCTTGTCTATCACTTGCAGAAGTAAGTTATCATCAACGCATTCCAGGAACCTCCTGATTGTGCCCTGCTGTATTGTCCCTCCAACAGATATCAGGGTGGTTAAAGTCCCCCAAGATGACTGGGACTTCTGAACACAAGGCTGCTCCATTCTGTCTATAGAGGGCCTCATCTTCTTGGTCATCCTGGTTGGGTGGCCTGTAACAGACCCCCACTATAACATCTCCTGTCCCTGTCCTCCTTTAATCTCAACCCATAAGCTATCGGTCGGCTCCTCATCCATCCCCAGGTGGAGCTCCATGCACTCCAGCTCGTCACTGACAGAGGGCAATACCTCAACCTCATCTCCCCTGCCTGCCCTTCCTAAAGAGCCTGTATCCTTCCATTCCAACACTGCAGTCATAGGAGTCATCACGCCACGTCTCTGTGATGCCAGTAAGATCGCAGCCCTGCAGGCATGCACACTTCTCTAGCTCCTCTTGTTTATTCCCCATGCTACATGCATTTGCATTTAATTTGGGCCCCCAATGAAGCTGACTTACTGGCCTCGATTCCTTTGTGCTGCTCTTCAGGTGCTCTCCTGCTGACCTGTGATCCCTCTCCAGGCTCTGAGCATCTATTGCTGGCACTGGCATCAAGCTGGTAGGAGAGGGATGGATTGAGGTTCCCCTCCCCCACATCTACTACGTGAAAGAGCAGAAACTAGGTGAAGGCAAAGCAGTGAAAGCAGTGCATTGCACAAACCATCTCCAGCTATAATGCCAAAGTGTTACCTCGTGAATACACAATACTTCAAACTGAGAGGGGATCAGTTTCATTCAATTCACAGCTAGTCATTCCTGTGTGAGGAATATATAAGAAAACATGAGGGTGAACTCAGTTAATGAATTATTCCTTGTGATTTATTTATTCAGCTCAAAAAATAGCCCCAGTATTTGCTGCACAAGGAGAAATTTCAAAGTCATTCCACAAAAGCTGATTCCTTGGTGAAGACAGAGCTTGTAGTGAGAGGGTATAAAGCAGAGCCTGAGCACTCTGCTTAAGACACTTCGGGTGAAATGCTGACTTAAGCAAGTCTTGCCATCAGCTTCAGAGCCATTGTTTCCCCTCCAGATGAACAGTGATCATAGCTGTCTAATAAACAACTGGTGTTCAGATAGTGCAGGCAAACATGTCAATTTTTACATATGCCTTTTCAAAGCCGGAGCTGACAGCTTCACACAGCTGCGTGTGCATATGTACCCTCTGTGTTACACTAATTGTCTCTGCAAAATATGCTTGCATATCAGAGTCTGATCCTGCAGAGCACTGTGCTATGATTCAATAGAGCATTTAAACGTGTGCTTACATTTGTGCATCCAGCTTGCCAACATGGAGCAGGTATTTAAGTGTTTAGCTGGACCACAGTGAAGAGACCACTGCCTTGTAAGATAAGCTCTGACACAACATACATTTTAACTGGCAGAGCAACATGTTTGTGGTAGTTTTGAAACAGTTGGAGCAAAGCTTTGAAGTATTGTAGGACAAATGAACATAATGGGGTTTGGGCTGTTTTTTTAAAGCGGAAAACAGGAATCATTCCAACAGATGCTTTAGATGATGTGCCAGAAACACATAGTAATGATGACATAGATTGTAAGGTTAAAAAAAAATTTAAATTCAAGCATGATATTCAGTTTTCTCTTTTCAAATATTACTCTCACATCCTAGTCTGCCTGACTGAAGTTGATATACCCAATTAGTATAAATAGAATTAAGAAAGGTAGACACTGTTGCTGTAGTCATTATTGTCATTGTTATTCTAAATAATAAAGCATTTCTTATAACCACAGACCATAAAGAGCGATGAGGCATTGTGTTGATGGATCAGCTTAATAAGAACCCCAATTTTTCCCTTTACTTTAAAGACAAAAAGCTAAAACGAGACTCTTGAAAGCAAACATATGGAAATTCACTGCTTAGGGATGGATGAATAGATCCCACAGCTGGGCTCTGCTTCCACAGCATTGTTTACAGGAGGAAAGCTTTAGCCAACTTACCAAAATACCCTAAGTCATCACGTTTAATATTTTCTTTAAATCCTTTAGACCTGAGGTCATGGGCCAAGTATCTAGAGTGAAATACAGTTGTGTTTTGCAGGTGTTTATTCCTTCTAATTGTACACAGGCAGCAGCCTTTCTCAGCAGAAATAATGCACTAATCTTAGCAGAAATCTCACCTTTCCCTTCTGCTTGTCTTTTTGGAGTCTCTTAAACAAGGAATCAGTTTTGACATCTTTCTGTCTTACCGAGTGCCACAAATTTTAGGCTGTTTGCTTTAATGCATCAGGTGTTATTGGATTACACTAGAATCTCAGCTTTTTTTTTATTAAAACATCTTTAAAACAATCATGAAAACACAGTCTAGGGAAGCTAGACAGTCACAAATAAATATTTTTATACTGAGTCAGAAAATTGAATTTTTCTTCCTGAGAACTAACTCACAATTTTTGAACATCTAGGGTTGAGATGTGTGTCAAATAAAAGAACTGTATTTGCCCAAGGAAGCTTATGAGTAGCATCTTTAACATGAAACTGAACCAAAGGTGTGTTGGGCTTACTGGCCATCATCACAGATAGCAGGGACAGCAGGAAATGTGTCTGCAAGAAAGCTGGCAAAAGCCCTGGTCTTGTTCATGTAGCTTTTCCTGACATAAGAACTAAATAGGGCTCTCCTGGTATCTTCCTGCTTCTCATGTTCTCGCAGGGCTTGGGTAGGTGCTCAGATTTTGATGCAGTGACTTAAAATATTACCATCATTATGAATCCATCTTCTTTTCTACGAGGGTTAGCAAAAATCATGTGTCCTGGTCCCAGCATGTTAAAGTTTAAGACTAGTGAAGAAGAGTTATTCATACTCTGTGAAATTCCTCCCCTGTGTAGCATCTTAACAATATAACATGGTTGTCCAAAGGCTAGTCAAATATTTTACAATAATCAAACTCCAATGTGACAGAAAACTGCTCCACACTGCAGATCAGTGCTATTCACAATTTGCTTTACAATTATCTTAATGCTGTTAAGAGCAGTGATGAGCAAGCAGTTTACTACTCCTGAGTTCACAAGAAATCTTCTTTGGTCCTATAAAATGCAACAGCATCATGTTATCACAAGCCTTGTTGACCATAACTATAATAACTTGTCTTCTATATGTAGACATTTCTCATTTTTAGGACAGTCTTATAACATGCGACTGGTTAAAAAAAGTAATTTCCTTCCTACTTATTGTATCCTTCAAAGGTTTCTCTGGAAAACACAGGGACATTTGCTTGCCAGAAGTGTGTCTTTCATTAACTGAGTGTCTCTGAGCTGTACCTTCAACACCAAGCTATGAATTATAATCTGAATAGAAGTGGGTCCAACTGAACAAAAATGTTAAGAAAAATGCCTGCAGGGATATAGGAACTGCTGAGGAAAAGATTTAGCTATTGCTGTTAGCGATATTCCGCTGCATTGTAACCCAATTTCAAAATAAAGCAAATGAGCAGAATTAAACAAGAGGGAACAACAGGTCATATTAAAACACCATATTAAGACAGTTATAGTGGGGGAATTAGATAAACTAACTAGTCATCCATAGGTATTTGCAGCAGAAAAATTGAGTTGCCAAGGAAGATGCTGACGGTGTTTAAAAACTAAGGAAGTGAGAGTCTGACAGTGTGGGTGTATCTCCATTAGAGTTATTGGTGGTCAAAAGATGTCAGGGCTGAGGCACACTGATCTAGCACCTCTTTGTTATTTACAAACCATCCTTTCCTTGTCAGTGCTATTAAGGCTCATATGACACAACATGTTTCTTAGATAATGTTAAAGAATTCAGATATACAGAGCTAAAAAATTATCATGAGAAAAGTAATGCTGTTAGGAGAAGAAAAACTCGAAAGTTTTTGATGCTAAAGACTTGTATTTCAAGGCTGCAACAGTGGTGCTGATGATCAACAAACCAATGCAAAGGAAAGGAATTTGCAGGAAGTCTCTTTTCCATATCTCTGTTTTCTTCATTATTTTTCCACTCAGTAGTATGCTTTTGATTCATTCCCCTGAGCAGGACTCAAGACAATGAAAGCATAAGCCTTCTTCCCTAAAAAATGACACTGGACAGCTTTTGTTCTTTTAGCTGTGGGATTCCAATATACCAGGTTTGCTCATCTAAAAATCATGAGTGCTTCTTGTTTTGTCTTTTTACCACAGACCCTCACACTTCTATTTTCAGTGGGAACACAAGTCATTTTGGCTTATAAGCCCCTGCCAAAAGTAATTAGTCCCCTTTCTCTAAGGGTCAGCCATATGGAGCTAGCACCCATATGGTACTGCCAAAGGTACTTATCTTTGGATGCCCCAGCAAGTTTCACTAAAAAAATCAGTCACTCAGCAAAGAGAACTGCCAGTACTGGTAGTTCAGTTTCTTCTGCTCAATCCAGCACAATGGCAAAACAGAGCAACTGGCTGAGGTGTAGCAAAGCAAGAGAGCTGCTATGGGGAGGCGAGGGAAGAGGTGCTGGGAATGACTAGCCAACACCACTGCAGATGAAGAAGCCACTTCAACGCCACAAGGACACATTAATTCCTAGACTCTCTGATGCATACAATTACAGATGGATATTCCTCCTTGCTACCTTAGCTATCCTGACAGCACTACGTTTTATCCAACGTGAAGCTAGAAGTCACCCTTGAAGCTGAGAATAAGTTCACAGGTAGTGCATCCAGAAGCTAGTTCAGAAGTTTTTTCCTGCCACAAAGATTTATGTCAGTATATGCGCCTTTTCATTACAACCAAGCACTTCAGAAAAACAAATGAAAGCAATACTGTTAGTTTCCCTCTTCTAAATGGTAATAACTGACCTGTCCAGGAGAACAGGGGGAAGTTGCAGTGCAGAGAAGTGCAATAGCATATGCTGAGTCTCCAGTTAGCTGGCTCTAACAGCTGGGCCACACTGCTGGTCAGTGAGTTTTCTTCTTTTCCCAGACACTTCATCTCTGCTCTACTGTGTTTGAACACTAACATCCTGTTTCAAGTATTTGATGGGCATTTTTTGTCATAACCTATTTGCTTAGGTTCTCTGAGGTGTTTAAGAATTTGAGTTTCTTGCTATGCATTTTGAAAAAAAAATCTGACTCTTTTATTAGTTTTTCTTTATGATTCTCTGCATGACCCAAGCCAAAGTACCACTCTCCTTCACCAGGCACAACTTCAAGGGGTCCATAAACCACTAAACCTTGAAAGTTCAAGAGAAAAGACCAAATTAATTTTAAGGTCCAGCTTGCACCTGCGGAAATGCTCTTGCAGAAGCTGTAACTTCAAAGCATTATAACTTCTTTTTATTTATACTGTGGTATTCACTCCAACATTGTTCCCAAAGCCCTCCATATTTCATTGGGTTTCAGAATGAATGAAAGGAAGGATGACAGCAACAACAGAACAATGGCAGGAAACAAGTATCACTAGCCTTTTCAGCTGTGAACAAGGCAAAAGAAGACGACAATCTGATCTCTATTGGGCCATTCATAAAGGGTCTATAGAGAGCCTTTATGTCACTCAGGTTTCAGTGGGAGAGATATGAGCAAAAAATACACACCTTGACAAATTGGCGATGTTAAAAGAAAATCAGGTGTCATATCTCAGCAAATAAATGCTCTGAACACTTCAGAGTGTCTGCCTACTTCTTTTCTTGAGATCATAGCTGGATGAATCATAGAATATCTCAAGTTGCAAATGGCCCATAAGGATCATTGAGTCAAACTCCCTGCTCCTCACATGACTACCTAAAACTAAACTATATGACTAAGAGCATCATCCAGACTCTCCTTGAACTCTGACAGGCTTAGTGCCATGACCACTTCCCCGGGGAGCCTGTTCCAGTGACCAACCACCCCCACAGTAAAGAACCTTTTCCAATGTCCAATCTGAACTTCCCCTGATGCAGCTTCATTCCATTTCCTCGTGTGCTGTAGCTGGTCATGAGAGAGAGAAGATCAGCACCTCTGCCTCCACTGCCCCCCCTTCAGGAAGTTGTAGACTGAGACGAGGTCTCCCGTCAGCTTTCTCAACGCTGAACAAACCAAGTGACGTCAGCCCCTCCTCCTAAGTCTTGCCCTCAAGGCCCTTCACCATCTTGGCCACTCTCCTCCAGACACACTCTAATAGTTTAATGTCCTTATGTTGAAGTGCCCAAAACTGCACACAGTACTTGCAGTGGGATCTCATCAGTGCAGTGTAGAGTGGGACAATCACCTCCCCCAACCAGCTAGCTATGCTGTGCTAGGTGCACCCCAGGATATGGTTGGCCTGTTTGGCTGCCAGGGCACACTGTTGATTCATATTCAACTTGCCATCACCCCAAACCCCCAGATCTCTTTCTGCAGGGCTCCTCTCCAGCCTCTCATCCCCCAGTTTGTACATATAACCAGGATTACCCCATCCTGGCTGGAGAATCCAGCACTTGCTTTTGTTAAATTTCACATGGTTGGTGATTGCCCAGCTCTTTAGTCTATCCAGATCTCCCTGTAAGGCCACTCTACCCTTGAGAGAGTCCACAGCTTCTCCTAGTTTAGTATCATCAGCAAACCTCCACAATGTACATTTGATTCTTGTATCCAGATCATTTATAAAAACATTAAAGAGCACTAGCCCTAAAATTGACCCCTGGGAAATCTTCCTTCTTTTCCTTCTTGAAAACTGGGACAACCTTTGCCAGATTCCAGTCAACTGGGAGCTCTCCAGACTCCCAAAACCATTGAAAAATAATGGAGAGAGGTCCCGCAATGACATCAGCCAGCTCTTCCAGTGCCCTGAGATGAATCCCATCAGGCCCCATAGATTTATGCACATCCAGCTGGAGCAGCAAGTCTCAAATAAGCTCAGAGTTGGCTGGAAGTTTATCATCACTTCAGTCACAGTCTTCCAACACAAGGCTCTCAGGGCTCATTAACGGTGTTGAAGACACCAAATGTGAAGAAAACATTAAATGTCTCTGCTTTGTCTACATCCCTTTTATGAGGTGACCAACTTCATCTTAGCTCTGATACTCCTTTTGCTGTTAACATATTTTAAAAATCCCTTTTTGTCATCCTTCACAGTGCTGCCCAGCTTAAACTCTAATCAAGCTTTGGCCGCACAGACTTTCTCCCTACAGTGGAAAAGAGCATCTAGTCTAAAGACGTGCACAGACAGCCTCTATGTCTTGTCCCACAGATCTCAGGGCGTATAATAATTGTGGGAGAATCAGAGAGTGCAAAAAGTCTTACTTTTAAATCTTCAAGTGATATCTTCGTCTAATGGAAATATTTATATTATCTTTATATCATCTTTAGCTTGCTGTAGAGATAGTAGACTGAACACCTTGCAACCCTTGTTTCCAGTCCTTCAGCTGGGTTTGTAGGGACTGCATGGGTATGAAAGTAAAACTAAAACCATTCACCTTCAAACCCAAGCAGATTCTCATCAACATCTCCAGTATGATCTCTGTTTGCAAATTGCCTGGATATGCTTTGGCCATTTTTCTCTCAATTTGAAATTGAATCACAAATAATTTTAAGAAGTAAGCAGACTAATGTACCTGTAAGTGCAATGGTGACTTAAGCTGACACAGATGATGGTGGCATATTGCAAAGGGCCATGATTCAAATTTCATTATAACAATGATAGCACTGTGTAAATGTTCCCCAATCCAAACTCACCCATCAACATGACCTTAGAGTGAATAGTGAATGAAATTCCAATGACAAGTAAATACACACATCTCCATCACCAAACCAACTTCAAAAAACCAAAGTCCTTGTTGGGGACGATGAAGACCAAGAGATCATAGCCTGTACACTTCCAGAGACAATGAAGGCTTCAGCTTACTACTACACTTGAGGAAAGAAATGCAATACACTACACTAAAGCAGGCACTATCCCCAAAGCAAAAAGAACAAACTAAAATATTTTATTCTTCTTAAGAAAAAGACCAAAACTACAGATCAATAATAGAACAACAGCCTGGCACAAAATATGAGGAAAAAACCTAGAATACATTTCAGGAAGGTGGACCTAAAATCAATTGGAAAATTGCAACCTGAAAGAAACAAGGGGAAAAAAAAAAACAATATTGACCTTGAGCTACCAATAACCTGTCCTATATATAAAGAGAAACTAAGCTCCCCAAACATCTGCCTACATAGTATCTGCCCTAGTTATCAATCAATATTATTCTTCTGCATAAATAAAAGCTCTACATCTGTTTCTTCTACACCTGCATGTCAGCGTTTCAGGAAATGTATCATATTTAATAAAACTGGCATCATTTGCCTATGTTTTGTCAGTGTTAAATAACAACCGGCAGCTAAACTGTTTTGCATACAATCTTCTGCATAGTTCTCTGTATGTTACATGGATTGTCTTAATGATCTGCTAGCCAGGTTACTAAACACTATATGGCATTCAGAAACTTTGCAATAAATATTGGGGGGGAAAAAGTTGTTTAAAGCTTCAATGTTCTTCCATCGAAAAAAAATGAAAAAAATCTGAAATGTACCTCTAAATATGGCAACATGCATGTTCCTTTCTGTTAGACCCATGCTGAGAAAAACAAAAGTGAAAAGTAGTGGAGATATAGCATCATTTTAAAGGCCATCTGCCATTAAACCACTATGGCAGATTAATTTCTTAAGAGAAACTGTGAAGATAAAAAGCTTTAATTAAGAGAGACAAAAGGTGGTCATATATTGGAACATAGTCAGGAGAGCCTTCTTAGTGTCCAGAGTAATGTCTAAAAGTTAGATAGGTTAATTTCAAAGGGCTTTATGAAATCAATACCACAATACAGCAGTCAATAGTTATTCTGTATTATTAACGCAAATATTGAACTTCCTGAGAGATGCAGAAATATCAAATGCCTCTGAACAACAGAGAAAGTTTTAAAGAAAGTGTTGTTGTTGTATCGGTATCTTTTTTCTTTTATAAATGTCTATTATAAGTAACTATGTTATAATGTCAGTTTAAGAAACAATGGCAACTCTGAGTTATGGAATAAACTTCTTCTGAACGCCCAGTAACAGTGAGATTAAATGATGACACCAGATATTTTTAGCTCAGAAGTCTCCTGGGACCCAGGTTTAGGAAAGCATGTGCAGTTAAGACCACATTAGACCATGAATATAGCTTTCCATACGTATTTAGATCTGGAGGTCAGTGGACCTAATCAGAAGCATTAGTGTTCAGAATCTCTGCTGCAAATCACCAGCAGCAGTATCGAATCTGTCTGCACCTGGAAAGAGATTATTCATCATTCCATGTCTGGACAACATTTTCAGAAGAAAGTACAAAATTAGCCTCCTAGAACAGGAATTGTACATGAAAAGATGTCAGAATTGAAAATCAAAAGTATAGCCACTTACAGTTAAAAATCTGAAGAACGTTCAAATTTAATTTGCATTTGTAAATGGACTATTTCTATTCCATTGTCTCCCTTGCTATTCATCTTCTGAAGACATCTCTGAATACAAACCTAACTGAATGTTTCTCTTGACCTTCATAATTTGTCAATAAAGTAAGACATTTTCACTGACTCAGCAGAACATTCTGTCCTGCCAAGAGAAAATCCCAAATAAATTAAAGGATTGAAAATCTGGCTCCAAGCCAGAGAAAAACCCCTCATTTACCACAATTATACAAAAACTCATTCCAGCTTAACAGAGATACTCAACTGCACAACATCCATCAAATCACTGCATGCTTTTTCTACATATCAGGAAGAAAGAAGTGTTAAGATACCCTTTTAGGTTTTATGTGGTTTCTGGTGTTATTGAAGGGATATCTACAATCGCTGAGGGGTGGGGAGGAAGTGTATCCTACAAGGTCCTCCATGACACAGCAAGTCTTGCTGAAGAAGAGAGAGTGTAACAAGTCCCGTACCAGCTACTCAGCAGAAAGCTATCTGAATCATAAAACGTGCTGGAGCAATAAATTACCTGAAAGTCAAGATGCTCATAATGACATGGTGTGCAGTCAGTGGACCTGCAGACCATTCCTGGTTTTCATTCCTTTAGCAAAAAAACAGGTAGATTTTCAAAGACACCTAAGAATCACTCACCCTATTTCTCCTACAGCTTCTTAACAGGAAACTGGACAAACCAAAAAGATTCAAATGTCCAGATATTCATATCCATTCAGCAATTTTGAAGTTCCCAGCAAAAATGTTTGTAAAAGATACCTGGAAAAGCTACTCTTTTCTTCTGTGCTGTGTGTTTAGGATGTATCTTTGTTCTCAAATGTTTCACTACGATTTATCACTACTTAAATTCTGCCCCAGAATCTCTTGAAATATGTATTTACCAGCTTGATACCAGTGCCTTAATCTTCAGTAAAAGATCCAGTCACCTCTTGGAAGGGTATTACTTTTCTTGTCTAATTCTAGTTTTTGAAAAAATACTAATCACCTGAGAGTTTAAAACTTTGATCCTGTCAAAAATCTTCTCTCCATCTGAAAAATGCTCCTTAAATAAACTTCATTGTGTTTTATTTTATTTTGGTCTATATCCAAGCTGTATAATAAAATGAATCTCAAAAAGACTTGACCATCAACTACAGTAATTTCACCATGTACTCGTTACCACTGTAATCTTCAGCTCACTGTTAATAGGAGGGTATCACATCTCTACTAAAGAAAATTTGCATGTCATTAATATTCCATCTTATTTTGAGTACTCTATTGAAGTATTACAACTCTTTAGAAGGATTCATTTGAAATGTGTATGAAGAGGACCAAAAAATCTGGTTTAAAAGTGAATGCAAAAGAGTACACACACATACTGAAACCTTCAGCTATGCAATTTACCAGATGTCAAGGAAGAAATACTATTTCAGAATATTCACTGAAAGATCCCAAAGTGCCAAACCACTTTCCAATGCAATTTAGGCTGGACTACAACACTTCAGGGGCTGTTCCTGTGTCAGTGAAAGTCACTGAAAGTTTTGCCACTTCAATACAGAAACCCAATCTTATGTAGAATTTTGGATACTTCCAAAAAGCTATCAGATAACTGATTTTGCCCAAAATGTTTAGGATCAACTTGTCTATGGTGCTTTGGGTTTCTGACAAAATACAATTAATGAATCTAACAGAAAACATCAATTAAAATCTCCCTAACCACATGTTGGGCTCAGCAAAACACTTAGGTAAGAAGCAAAAGAAAGGTCAGGAGTTCTCTTTGATTAAGTGTAAACTTGCACCACCTGCAAGGGACTACTGACAACAACCAGCTGTCATAAATAAAGAAATGACCAGTGCTCACAAAACTCTGCTGTCAGCCAGTGATGCATGGAGACCGGATCCTCCGAAGGTCCACAAGGCCTGGCTGCTGGCTGAAGCAGCTATGGCAAAGCTTTTGATTTCAACACCGCAGATCAAACTGGCACCACAGCACTAAACTTCACCATCTCCAGGAAAACATTTTTTGAAAACTAGCAATAATGTGATGCCACTATTATTTGCCCACCAGCAACAGAAATAAAACTTACCAGCATATCATGAAATAATGCGCGTTCAACAGCACAATCCTTCTCTACACAGCTTGCTCTCCCTCAGCTCAAAAGCACTGGCAAAAGGTGGCAGTGCAGAAGGACACTGAAAGAGACCAGCAGAAACTGCAGATGCTTTACTTTCATACACAAAGTGGAAGAAGCCACCTGCTTCTAAGATGAAGGAAGCAACATGTGCCAGTAAGATATGCTGCAGAAACCAGAAGTTTTATTTTATACCAACTGTTTGTTCCCAGAATATGCAGTATTGGATTTTTAAGCCCCAGTGCTTTAGAGCAGCTGGTCATAGAATTTAGCATTTATGTTTATAGTAATTTTTTGTGAATTATTTTTAAGTGCAGTTTTTAAAAAACAATACTGAAAAATTCTAACTGCCAGATGACTCTGTGAAAATGTGTTTGATGGAAGATGATACTCACTGATGGAAGGAATCAAAATGTATTCACTGCCTGGGATTGGTATTTTTCCTGTGGTTATACAGCTTCCAATATAGGAGGAGTACAGTAGAATTAACTAGCCTTGTACAGTGACCTGGCAAACATGAAAGCTGAGAAAAAGAATGCAGTCACTATGTATGTGGCCTGCCCTCACAAGAAAGTCTGGATGTTTTGGACAGCTGTACTAAAGCCTAATCGAGTTCCTATTCACCTGTTATGAATCAAATTCCCTCCCTCTGCTTGGCTCCCAAATACTTTTCCACACAAAGAAAGTGCAAACACATACATACAGATAACTGCTAAAAAACTGACAACTGTTCTTGTCAGAAAGCAGGTGGATTATAAATGACTTTTGACTGTTGCCATAAAAGACTTGATAGCATGACAGAAAAAAAAAAGATGGAGTACTATGTAGAGAGTAGGGCTTTTTGAATGTTCCTTTTTAAACCTCTGTTTAAAAAGATCAATATTAGGGAAATAGTTTCAGAATGCTATAGAACATATATGGTCTAATTTACACTGAAGATAGCAGATTTTCATTTCTTTAGGAATTTAGCTTGCCTAAATGCCTGAGAGGCCTAGTGTATGCAGAAAAGTAGACATGTCTTTGTCAGAGTTTGACATTTTCGGATGTTCTTTATGTGTCCCTGAAGTGGTGGCTGCTTCCCTGAAAGTGAGAAAATCCCTCTGAAACATAGAGGTACCACAGCAATACTTTCCAAATTGTTTCTGACCTACCTGCTGATGATCTCCTGCCTAGACACGTATGACGTGGGGCTGACAAGATTGTACAGTTTCAACTTTCCCTTTTATTTCCCCAGAGCACACATACATTTTTCAAGATAGCACATGGAAGTTTTCCTGAGTCATAAATTGCTACGCAGAAACCTTAGCTTGGATGGTGGTTTTGGAGCAATTTGTGCTATCAGCTGCTACCTTTTCTCAATAGTTACAGGACCATCGCATACAGAGTTAGCTATAAAGCAGTCAGGTTTTCTGCCAGCCCTTCACAACAGCTGGTATATTTAGCTAACAGTCTCATTTTGAATCTAAAACTTTAAGTCAGAATAGACTTTACAATTGTTGAACATTTATAGTTTTAGTCAAAACTTGGTGAAGACATTGTGCAAGTGTGCTTAAAATGTTTATTAGTGAACTCATGCATAAAGTGCTGAATTAAGCACAAAGCTTCAGGGAAGATGCTGGAGACTATTCATCTATACAGCAACAGATTTGTCTTCCACAGTGTGCTCTATCCACCAATAAACTGATACACCAGTTTGAACTATTTTAAGAATGAAAGTGCTGGTGTGCATGACTCCCATTTTATTAAAGTAATGACCGTGACGCATTCTACTTAGACATGCATCTCATTGCTGAAGATGAGCTTGGCATGAGAGCAGCAATATACCTATGCTATTCCAGAGCATTACACAATCATAGAAAAGATATCTATTTGTGGACAAAAGACATGCTTGCAATCAAATAAATTATTACAACTGCTACCAGAAGGCAATCAAAACAAATTACTAATAAGCACTAGAGTGCAACCCTTATGCAAATTATAGATACACACATGCCTACATATATGAGTGGGGGGAATGGTTTCCAGGTTGCCTGAACATAACTATTCAATCCATGTTTCTTGATTTTCTTTCCCCTGCAAAGACTTAATTCATCCCATTTCATATTGAGATGTATTACAAATTGTATCTTGCAAAGCAGATATTCTGATGTGATCAATCACCAATACTGTCTTGGAAGAAAGTCATCCATGCTCACAATTGTTGCTGCCGCTGGCAACGCACATGGAAGCACCTGGGCACGTGAGAAAAGCAGAGGCAAGTTCTACTCACCTTCTTCACACAAGTCAAAACATTCAATACAGAAGTGTGTGCATGGAGAAGGGAAGATCATGCAACCCTGTTATTTCTAGAGTGTAAATTGAAACAGTAGTAAATTAACATGTGTGTGTGAGGTGGGGGCAAGTTGCACCCTTCTGTCGATGCAAGGTCCTTGTCACAGCATAGACTCAACGGGTACTAGAGGCAATATCAAAACTCCCATCTGTTTCAAGGGCACAGGATTGGGCCCCAGGCAAGCAGGAAAGGTGAGCGCTGCACTTTTAAGAAGCCCTTTAGCACCTCAAAAATTTGGCTGTTAGGATGAGTCTCTCTGTCTTAAAAAAGAATGACTGACAGGCAGACTGGGAAGGCTGCAAAACCCAGCCTGCAGAAGCCAGGTAGGAATGCTACCCTCTGACTTGGCAGACAGAGCCAGTGACAGGCAGCTAAATACCTGCAAACAAAAGGACAAAAGAGAAAACCCCCACAATTCAAGCAGCTGTTGAGGCAGCAACACAGAATAATTCCCAAAAGGGTCACCAGGGCAGAGTGCTCTATCAGGATCAATGTCCAGACCTTCAGCAGTGCACTTATCCCAACAAGAAGTACTATCAAAAAAATGCAAATAATTTTGGAGATTCCTAACTGGGGCGATTGGTTTCAGATTATAAAACCAGGACCCTCCTGTAATCATGGAAAACAACAAGTATTCTGAAGATGTATCAGTCATGCCTTCACACTGCATCTACCTGCTTTACATGGACAGACTTCATATAAATATATATATTGAACACATACAAATATATGGAATCTGTTCCTGCATATATCGTGGTCTAAACACAGGATTTATACAGCTTTAAATAGGTATATATGAGAATGAAAGAGAAATACCTTCAGCCTGTACAGCTTGAATTCAACAAAGCATGCAGAGCGCATGAACTCTAAAGAAGTATTTCCAGATAGTGGCACATCTTTTCTTTTAAAGACATACATTAATCAATCTTAGCTAGCCTCAAACTGATGTTTACAGATAAAACCATTTAAAATGAACTACTGATGGAGTTTATTTTCAGTAGTGATGGGAGAAGCCACAAACCATAAGTACAAAGGAGAGTCAAATATTTACAGGAGGTTTCAAGTTTGCTCCTTCCCCTGAATTTCAGCACAGATGTGAAAGTGACAGTGAAATCATGTTGCTATTCAAAGAGTGAGCTTACAGTATGTTTAAAGTTTAGAATAAACTTTCCTATTCCTTCCCTTTCCACTTGATTAGAAACATCTGTACATCAGGGAGAAATGTGACTCTAGACAGGGCTGCTAAGCAGACCAAAATGATTTAGCACACAAATCCAGGGGCTGGACTGCTACAGAGGAGGCCTGTAACATCCCCCAGAATTGCCTGTGTGCAAGCTACTCAATAAAGACAAAAATAGACTCCTTGGTGCAGGCAAACAGCAAGTCAACTATTTTTAACTCGGGTCTTCAAATGCATTTTTAAGTTGCTTACATTTAGGAGCAGTCCCTTAAGCATCTACAGGCAGGTGGACTTGATGAATAGGCATGAAAAATACTTGTTCTGCATATCACATGCATATTATATAAAAATAAAATTTAATTTCTTATTAGATTAAATGGATTTTAGGCACCCTGGTGAATACTTTTAAACAACTTTTCATTAGTACAAACATATTTTTGCAAAACAAATTTGTGCCTACATAAATACAATGAAGCTGTTACTAGTCTCATGGCTTTGTGACGATCTGAAGAAATGAAAAAATAGTTAAAGTGACTGCCTGTGGTCAACATACAAAACACACACCCAACCTGGCTTGCCAGCTGGTCATATCTTCAACTCTATAAGGAAATAGCCATCTATAAAACTAGCATCCATGACTGCAAAGCTGGCCCATTCAAATACACTAGATACTTAACTTCTGCCTATTATAAATGCCGCTTGAAGACAGTAAAACACATTGCAAGAGAGAATGGGGTACTTGTAATAAGAACATCTGGACTGCGCAGCAAGCATGACAGACTACATATACAGCTATTCTGTCATAGTATACAGCTATCAGAGCTCACTTCAGCCAGCTGTGGGCCAGTGCTTTCTTGGCCCTTCTGCAGCTGCAGCATAGGAAGCATTTTACAGTCCTGCAGAACTTATGGGACAACACAGGGGTCCAGCATGAGCAACAAGTAGCCTTAGGTTGAGTGCCCCACTTTGTCTTCTACGCAGAAGTGAGGAAAGCCAAATGCTGAATGCCAAAAGATGATCTCTGCTGAGGCTTTGTCTCCCAATCAATTGGCTTCTATAGAGATGTTCTATATTTCTTCTCATTAGTCACATGAGCAGTCGAGCATAAAAGCCCCTAGGATTATTTGCATGATTAATCATGCCAGCAGAACACCTACAAACCTAAGCCATCATGAATGATGACTCTGCCTTCAAAGCAGAGGAGAAAATTTATATCCACAGTGACGTCTGTTTAAAGCCTGCACAAGCACTTACATGAGCAGAAAAATCAGGGAAGGAAAAGTTATGAATGTGAGGCAGCTCATGACTTTTTTGAATTGCGCTTTTTTTTTTCTCCCACAGTCTCAAGAGAAGCAACGAACACCTTAGCGGGCACAGAAGTAACATCTTCTTCAAAATAAAGTCAAGCAAAATGACCTATTCTAATCTGAGAAACAAATTTATAAATTGGTCTAGTACAACAGACCAAAGTCAACAAGTGTGAGATATGACTTACAAGCTGGGACACACCAGCAAGTGAAATACAGATCCCACTGAACCACAAAGGAGTTTGGGTAGGCACCAAAGGGAGTCTTGATTTTACTGGCTGTGACTCCCCCGAACCCAAGATTTTCAGAGACCAATTTAGTCAGGCTGGAATGCCTGTGCCAGCTTTCATTCTTTAGACAGAACCTTCACCTTTTTCAATACACTTTGCCAGCTTCTGTGCAGCTATGGAATAGTCCTTGCCCTTGGCTAACCTGTCTGATTATAAAATAGCCTCATGATCATACAGTTTAATTCCTTTCAGCCTTCGTCTGGTAATGCCTGCAGTAAACAGTACTGATTACCTTTTAAACAGGTGGATTCCTTTCAGCTTACAAAAAAAAGCCATTCTTCCAAGTGCCATACATCTACAGCAAAATGTTTGCAAAGTTCAGTTCCCACTAAGTCCAAGTGAGTATCTAGGAGCTAAGACCTGTGGATAACTGAATGCAAAAGCATGGCTTCCTCACACCTACACACAGAGCGCAGCTCAGAGGAAGGATTATTTTTAAAGATTCAAAGAGAAACACAATACCAAAAATGCAAGTGTGCAGTTCACTGTTTATGCAAATGAAGAACATTTGTGATAAGAAATGCTGCAGAATAACCAAGGAGGAGAATGTTTAGCTGCTGCAGGAAAGAGAAGCTGAACATTGGCCTCAAGAAGGAAAGGTTTGGAAAAAGTGCATAGTTAGTTCTTCTTTTACAGAGAAGTTTCCCCTATGAGAAATTGATTTACTCCTAGGAATAAGGAAGTATTGTTCATCATCAGTCAGCACTAGTTACTAGGTGACTCAAGACTAAGAAAATGTAAGAATAATGCAGTTAAGCTTACGCTGACCTCAAATTCATTTAAGCTAATGCATGGGAAAACCAGAGTCCATGTTTTCATTTGCAAAACTGCAGGGTGCCACAGGGCTACTTTATTCTGTCTGTTGCAAGCAGATGTTGAGCAGATACTGTCTAGAAATGCAAACTGAAAACCCCAGCTCGTTCTAGACGGCTGCCCCGCGCTGTGTTTGTGTCACCCTCAGTCCTAGCCGATTACTCATGGTCTCATCTGCTGGCCGCTTTCTGCGATGGCCAAATCTCAAACCCGCGGGCGGACCGAGCAACGCTCGGCCAGATATTTTCATTCCGAGCCCAGCGACCATCCCGCTCCCACCGAGACAACGCCGGTACCACACTGCAAGGCGGGAGACAGGGAAGAACGCCCTCCTTCCCTGCGCGCCTCTCCGCGCCGCCCGGCGTGCCTTCAGACCCGCCGCAGCCGCGCCCGCCGCCGGCGCCGCGCTCAGCACCGCGGACAGCGCCCCGCGGGGACCAGGCGGGCGGCGGCTTCCGCGGGGCGCCCGGCGGAGCCGCCGGGGGCCGCCCGGGGCCGGGACCCGCCGCCCCGGACCGGACCGGAGGAGGCGGCCTGCCAGCGGGCTGCCCCGCCGGGGCGCGCACACGCGCCCGCCCGCACGCACACACCGCGGCGCCGCCGTCACTCACCACAGCCGCCGCAGGACGCCCCGACACCGCCGCCGCCGCCGCCGCCCGCCGCCCCTGGCGCCGCGGACGCCCCCCGCAGCGTGGCGGCGGTGGCGCCGGGCGGCCGCGGCTCCATGCGGAGGGCAGCGGCGGCGGCTCGCCTCCCCCCGGCCGCCTCGCGGAAGCCGCCGCCGCCGCCGCGCAGAGCCGGAGCGGGAGGGCGGGGAGCCGCGGCCGCATGGTGCTGCCCGCCGCCCCGCCCGCCGCCCGCCCCCTGCGCACCGCGCCGCCCCCCGCGCCCGCCTGGCCGGGCCGCGCCGTGACGGCGCTCAGGCGGCGGGGGCTCTCCGCAGAGCGGCTGGAGCAGCCCCCCGGGCTCCCAGCCCACCGGGCCGGTAAACAGGGATCTCGTCCCTGCATCAGCCATTCTGTTTCGTTCTCCCCGAGTTCTCCCTCATCGGTTGTTTGCCACGCAGGTCGCACGCTCCTTTCGTAAATCAAAGTGGATAGTGCTGCTCGTGGGTGGTCTGCAATAACCGCAGGTAGTTCACAGAATCACAGAATCACAGAATCATCTAGGCTGGAAAGAACCTTGAAGATCGTCCCGTCCAACCATTAACCCAACACTGACAGTTCCCAACTACACCAGATCCCTCAGCGCTATGTCAACCCGACTCTTAAACACCTCCAGGGATGGGGACTCCACCGCTGCCCTGGCCAGCCCATACCAACATCTAACAACCCCTTCTGGAAAGAAATGCTTCCTAATATCCAGTCTAAACCTTCCCTGGTGCAATTTGAGGCCATTACCTCTTGTCCTATCACTTGTTACTTGGTTAAAGAGACTCATCCCCAGCTCTCTGCAACCTCCTGTCAGGTAGTTGTAGAGGGCGATGAGGTCTCCCCTCAGCCTCCTCTTCTCCACACTAAACAACCCCAGTTCCCTCAGCCGCTCCTCATACGACATGTGCTCCAGACCCTGCACCAGCTTCGTTTCCTTCTCTGGACACGCTCGAGCAATTCAATGTCCTTTTTGTAGTGAGGGGCCCAAAACTGAAGACAGTCATCGAGCTGTGGCCTCACCACTGCTGAGTACAGGGGTAAGATCACTTCCCTGTCCCTGCTGGCCACGCTATTTTTGATGCAAGCCAGGATGCCATTGGCCTTCTTGGCCACCTGGGCACACTGCTGGCTCATGTTCAGCTGGCTGTCAATCAACACCCCCAGGTCCCTCTCTGACTGGCAGCTCTCCAGCCACTCCTCCCCAAGCCTGTAGCGCTGCTGGGGGTTGTTGTGGCCCAAGTGCAGCACCCAGCATTTGGCCTTATTGAAACTCCTCCAGTTGGCCTTAGCCCATCACTCCAGCCTGTCCAGGTCTCTCTGCAGAGCCTCCCTACCCTCGAGCACATCAACACTCCCACCCAACTTGGTGTCATCTGCAAATTTACTGAGGGTGCACTCGATCCCCTCATCTAGATCATCAATAAAGATGTTAAACAGGAGTGGCCCCAAAACCGAGCCCTGGGGACACCACTCGTGACCGTCCGCCAACTGGATTTAACTCCGTTCACCACAACTCTTTGGGCCCGGCCATCCAGCCAGTTTTTTACCCAGCAAAGCGTGTGCCCATCCATGCCAGGAGCAGCCAGTTTCACCAGGAGAATGCTGTGGGAAACGGTGTCAAAGGCCTTACTGAAGTCGAGGTAGACAACATGCACAGCGTTTCCCTCGTCCAATCAGCAGGTCGCCCTGTCGTAGAAGGAGATCAGGTTTGTCAAGCAGGACCTGCCTTTCATAAACCCATGCTGACTGGGCCTGATCATCTGGTTGTCCCGCATGTGTTGTGTGATGGGACTCAGGATGAGCTGCTCCATCAGCTTCCTGGGCACTAAAGTCAAGCTGACAGGCCTGTAATTTCCTGGATCATCCTTCTGACCCTTCCTATATATGGGCGTCACATCGGCCAATTTTCAATCTGTCGGGACCTCCCTGGTCAGCCAGGACTGCTGGTAAATGATCCAAAGTGGCTTGGCGAGCACCCCAGCCAGCTCCTTCAGCACCCTCGGGTGTATCCCATCCAGTCCCATAGACTTGTGTGTGTCTGTGTGATGCAGTAGGTCACTGACTATCTCCCCCTAGGTTGCGGGGGGGTCATTCTCCCAGTCTCTGTCTTCTGGCTGAGGAGGCTGGATTCCCTCAGTACAACTAGTCTTGCTATTAAAGACTGAGGCAAAGAAGGCATTAAGCACCTCAGCCTTTTCGTCATCACTTGTTACCATGTTTCCTCCTGCATCTATCAGGGGATGGAAGTTCTTCCTGGTCTTTCTTTTGCTACTGACATACTTATAGAAACATTTCTTGTTGTCCTTGATTGCTGAAGCCAGATTAATTTCCAGCTGGTCTTTAGACGTCCTGATTTCTGCCCTGCATAGCCTCACAGCATCTTTGTAATCACTGTGAGTGGCTAGCCCCTTCTTCCAAAGGCTGTAAACTCCCCTCTTCCCCCTGAGTTGCAGCCAAAGCTCCCTGTTTAGCCAGGGTGGTCTTCTCTGTCGCCGGCTTCTCTTACAGCACCTGGGAATCGCCTGCTCCTGAGCCATTAAGACTTCCTTCTTAAAGAGTGCCCAGCCTTCCTGGACCCCTATACCCTTCAGGACCGTCTCCCAAGGGATCCTGTCAAGCAGGTGCCTAAACAAGATAAAGTCAGCCCTTTGGAAGTCCAGGATGTCAGTTCTGCTTAGCCCTCTCCTGGCCTCTCTAAGAATAGAGAACTCTATTATTTCATGATCGCTGTGCCCTAGTCATCCTCCGACCGCCACATCGTCCACCAATCCTTCTCTGTTCACAAGAGGAGATCCAGCAGGGCACCTTCTCTGGTCAGTTCTCTCACCAGCTGCATCAGGAAGTTATCTCCCACACATTCCAGGAATCTCCGGGACTGGTCCCGCTCTGCTGTGCTTCCTAACAAGTTCCTCAATGAGAAAACTCCCACCGAGTCTACACTGTGCTTGATTGGGGCATAGACTTCAGCAAGGGTCACATACCCCCAGTTACTTCTACATGAGGCATACACAGGAGAAGAACTCCAGTTCCTGAATAGATCTTTGCATAAGGGGACACAGTAGGCAAACAACTGTAAAAACACAGACAGCAAGATTCAGTATTGGAATTGCTCACTGAAAAACCAAGATTTCTCGCTGTTATATGAAACCCTCTATCTACTGATTCATAGATTCCTCCCTACCTCACTGGTGGGCCAACCTGACATTTTAGCTGTTTTCTCTGGGCCGTGTCCAGTCAAGCTGGGAAGATGCCCAAGAGTGGAGAACCTGCAGTGTCGCTGGGTGCCCCTGCCTAGGCACTGAGCACCCTCCCAGGGAAGAAAGGTATCTTCCAAGCCCCTGTCAGTGTCCTTATATTGCAATGAGTGTCTTCTGCCTTTGGTGTACCTCTGAGAAGAGTCTGTCTCTGTTATCTCAGTGCCCTGCTGTGAAGGAGCTGGTGACAGTCAGAAGAGCCCCCTTTCACCATTTTGTTCCCAAGCTGAACAAAAGCACTTCTTACTGCCTCTCCTGCCATGTGCCGTGTTCCAGCCCCCTCTGCATTTCAGTGACCTCCACTAGATTTGCTCCATGGGGTCAGTGTCTGTTTTAAGATCATCTGGGGAGCTCAAACTGAACCTGGCATTTGCCAATGCTGAACTGCAGGAGGTTCTTGTCAGCCCATTTCTCTGGCTTATCAAGGTCCTTCTGAAGAGCTGATCTCTCCTCCAGCATATCCACCATTCCCCTCACTCTGGGAGTGTCTGCAGACTTGCTGAGAACGCACTCTGTCCCATCATCCAGGTCATTAGTAAAGACATTACACAGTCTTGGCCTCAGTATCAGTATTTCAGAGGGACACCAATAGTAACCAGCTAGAATTTGAATTGCTGATTAAAACACTTTGAAGCACAAGCCCTAGCCAATTTTCCATGCATCTCCTTATTCAGTGCACATCTTTCCCATATCCATACCCACTTGCCAGTTTTTACTGTATCTAAAGGCAAATCTAAAATCTACAGTGCATGCGAACAGCTTTGACCAGTGGCATGCTATAATCAGGTATATAGGTATCTGAACTCAGAGTACAAGAAGTAATCTCCTGCCTTTTCCCCAGTATGTGCACTTCAGCATCAAGGCTTCTGAATGAGTCCTTAGCAATGAATAAGAAGGGAAAAAAAAGAATCATGTTCAGAATTGTTTTGCAGAGAATACTGATCACTTCAATGCATCCTTAATTTGAACAGTGCCTAACAAAGAGGTCTGATTTGCACTGAAATCTCTGATTAGAGCTCAGATATTTCTAGACAGCACAGCTTGCCGATAATTTTTGGCTTTCTGAAAAATGATGCCTTGAAAACTTCCCTTTATGTCATGTAGTCTCTCCTCTAGCAAGCAGGCCACCCTAACTGATCACAGGGCACTGACCTAAATTCACCCTTGCTATGTGATTTGATTCCTTGATTTTCATTCCCAGTCTGCCTGAGGTTTCCATGTCTCACCCTCTCATTTCAATAATGGAACTAGTGTTTATTCTTTAAAATATTGAACAACATAGCAGGAAGTGACTTTGTATTAGAAAACACTCCTAGATATGTGGGTTTTTCCTTTTTGGATGTATCTGCATTTTAAAAATAAAATGAAAAACAATTTCTCTCCTTATCACCAGTGTGGGTTCACTAATTAAATCCAGAGTATCACTAAGCTTGTGTTGCAGTCACCATTGAAGTAATTATTATGGGGAATTGTCTCAATTTAGGAAAGTACTTCAGTACATGTTTATGATTAAACATGTGCTTAAACCTACAGCTATTCAACAGAGCACTGCAGCCTGTTCTGGAGCATATGCTTAGACATCTTGCTGACTCAGGGCTTTAGTCTGGAGCAAAAAAAAGCAAACCTACATTTGATTTTGCAGGCATAGTTAAGAAAAGTACCCCGAATGAATGACAAAAAATAGTTCAATTCGTAGCACGATTACAAAACTACTTGTAGTGAATTCAGTGCCCCCAGAACATCTATGTAGTAAGAAGTATGGATCACATAAGTGGGTATTACTGTGGCTCCTATGAAATCCCCTCATAGCTTCATGAAGATCGCAAAATCAAAGCAAATGCTCAGCACAACTTCCAAGGCTTCAGTACATGTACCTTTCACTATCTGTTTGACAAGGAAGCCACAGCTTTTGTGTCAGCTCTAGTGGTACAACTCAGCAAGCCATTTCCTTGATTAGCAACGGTGAACAGATAACAAGAAACAGGTCCTGACAAAGCCTCTTGCATCTCAAGGGTTTTATGGACAGTTGTCAAGACTTCTGCATCATTAAGTAGATCTACGCTCATATGCTTAGAACAAGTCTGAAACTTCAGAGCCCTGTGTAACTCATGTAAGTGGGTGCTAACATGGAATAGACAAATTGCAGACAAACACATGCATCAGACTACTGTCATACTTCTTTTTGAAATATCAGACGCCCTGCAGAGAGCAATATCTATGTTTTATGAGTAGCTCCTTGTAATTCATGCCAGTCGCCACAAAAGGGTGTCCAGTCCCCCTCACAACAAGCAGTGTCAACAAGGGCAGATTGCAGGACTTTAATGCCTTCTGCCCTTTTGCAGCATCTATGGACAACATGCATAGGAGCCACACAGAAAGAAGAGCAGTTGAGCAAATGCTGACTGTCTCCCCCTGTGAACCTGCACTTCGTGGCGGTAGCTCTGGATGGGCTGCAGTAGTAGCTGCGGGAATTTTTACCACACTGTATCCTGACTCGGAGAAGCTGCCTAGCCCTTGTGTATGGTTGCTTTGAGTGTAAAGGGAAAGTATGCTGATTCTTACAGAAGCTCAGTGTCTGGAAGGACTGAACCACCACCCCATTCAGCATCCTTCAGGCTGAAAATTTTCCATTCCTCCCATTAGAAGACCTAGAAAAGACCGAAGTCCCTAAAATCTGAGTTATTTGCCTCTTTTGGTAACTACTGTGTACTCAACGCCATCTTCATCAGTTTATTTGGCTCTCTGTGATGTTTTGATTTGATAGCATTAAGGAGCAGGAATACTTCACCCTTCTGAAAAAAAAGAGCTGAGGCCTAGTTTCAACACTGCGTAATTAATGGCAGGCAGCATTAGGAGCCAAAATATCTCTGGCACAAAACTCTAGGGTTTTTTTCAGCTGCTTTCATGAGAATAAAGCAGCCACATCAGTTATCTATTATAACAAAGGTTAAAAGCAGCACAAAAGCAGGGACTTCTTTAGGTTATAGGAGAAAGTGGCCAGCATCCCTCTACAGCACATATACACCATGTGTTAGCTGAGTAGTTTATGCATGTAGGAAAAATCTTGGGGGTGGCGGTGGTCGGGACAAAAAAAGCCAAATGAAAAAAGAAGCATCCAGTTTTCCCTAAAGAAAAATGAGTATTCATGCAATGTTACACCAAGCCCTGGTGCTACAGAATGTTGAAGCAAGAAGCACCCAAATTTTGCTTTTTTAACTCTTCTCCTGCAGCAGAATGACAGTAGCGGAGATGGCCACACTACAGCAATGAGTATCTGGGGGAAGACTGGAGATCAGCCTTGTATGGAGGGACTTTGAATTGCTTTTGTTCATTTTTCAGCACATTTTCTAACAGGAGATTCTGAACCATGGGAAGTAGAAACACAGAAGTGATAAGGAGTGATAAGGAGCTGTTCCTTGTGAGGTCAGGCAGCCATGTCAAGATAACCTGTTTTAATAATCATTCTGAGCTCCACTTTAACAGAAGCTTTGGGGTTTTTGGCCAAAGTATTTCATTTGGAAAGCTATCCCACAATCTTATTTCTCTACCAGTAAGAGATTCTTCTAACTTCCAGGCCAAATACATACTTGACACAAGAATAATTATAGCCTGGCTGATACCATCCTTTATCTGAAATAACTCTGTTCTCCCCTCTTCCTGCTCCTTGGTGCTTATGAGCAATTCAGAGTTGCCTCTAAGTCTTCATCCTCATGGGGCTAAAAAAGACAAGGTATTTCAACCTCCTCTTCCATCAAGGACCATTCCTCCTTTCTGATAATTGCTCTACCAGCTTTCCCCACCTTGATCCAGTATCAGTGTCCTGGTTTTGGGGACATTACAACCCCAGTGGCTGGTGGCCAAGACCCCTCCCTGCCTCAGTCACTGGCACTGACACCCCACTTGCTTTAGTAGCTGACACCACTGCCTGGGACACCCACACCCCTGGTTTGACTCCAGTTGCTGGCACCAAATCCATCACACTGGTTCCCCCAGTCGCTGGCACTTAGTCCTTGCAGCACCCATCCACACAGGATAAAGAGTGAGACTATGCAGTTAGTTAAGGAAGGATTTAATAAGAAGGTAGAACAGATTGCAGTGATCAGGTGCCAGGCTCAGACAGATCAGCACACTGACCAGTTTCAGCTTACACGCAACCAGCTCCTTTTACACGCCTTTCTGTCTGCATTCTGACTCCTTCTTCCTCCCTGAATCCTATCCCATGCACATTCCCTCAGCAGCTCATAGTCCCACCAACCCCTCTTGCATCCTGCACCCTCAGGTTTGCATCTTTATAAGTTGCAAAGCCTCAGTTTGCCTGCAATTTCTTGATAGCCCACCAGTTACTGTGATTGACCAGGTTTGCTTTTCATCTTTGTTGCCATTACATTTCTCTGTCATGTTTGTATCTCTGCATGTCTTGTTCATGGCTTCCCTCTTTTCCTTAGTATCCCAACTGACAAGGTGTTTGACCAGGCAGTCACTTCACAGGTTCTAACTCCAGACCTTACATCCTTCCAAGACCTTGTGCCTCCTTCTTTCTTAAGTATCTAACACAGACAAGATAATTTAAAAACAGGGAGAAATTGAGGTAACATGGGAGGTGTTCTCCAGTTAGATAGCAAGATTAGAAGGGGGGCAACCATGGGAAAGACCCCAGAATTGCAGCTCCCTACTGATCCAGCCTGAAAAGACTTACATTTGGGATTATTGAAATGTCCTATTTCTATGGAAATTGTTAAAATAGTTCAACATTTATACATATACACATACATTTTGCCACAATTTTACTATTTTTTTCATCCTGATCCAGAACAGAAATCTACATTTTCACCCATGACTGTAGCTTGAGTTTTCAAACAGCTCCAGTTACTTTATTATAAGGAGTAACTAGACGTCTTTGTTTTTTTATTACATCTCTGGGACTAGGAATGACATAAAAAAGGAAGAGACAGAGACAAAGAGTAAGAAGATAAAGAATATCCCTACAAACTAAAAATCTAACCAAGAGTTTGTCTGAATCATTTTCTTAGCATCAGCTCACAAAGTGTTTTCATCATAGTCTATATTCTTGTTTTTGAAGGATTATTTTGAGTGGAAAATTAATTTGAAATGTTCACTGGAATTTTTTCAAAACATGAATTCCCTGCATTACCTTCTAAGAAAAACACCCAGCAGGCTGAGCTTCATTAGAACTATTTCCAAAGCAACATGTAACAAAGAGATTTGCACAAACTTACTGTTTCTTGGATCTCATTGTGAAACACAGTAGAGCAGTAATAGGTATAAAATAAATGATGTGTGCACAGCACAGAACTGTAGTTATGAACTCGGCTGTTGTGAACAGGCTGAATACACCTGCTCCAAAAACACCAGCAAGCATTTTAGTTTAGGGTTTATTTTTTTCCTGGGACTACATGAATTAGCTTTGCCAGAGGCAAAGTCAAAATGATAATGTTCATTTGGTGGCATGTGATGGTGGCACAATGATGTTGCTGTTTGCCACAACAGTTAGTCTGACTTTATATAAGCTTTGTGGTGGCAATGTAGCTGTTTACCAACGCGGCATTAGAAGATAGAGATGACCTAGTTGAAACGCATATGGCCTTTTATCTCCCTCTGGTGGCTCGATTGCAAACCATTAGTCGACTGCTGCCTCTGAGCTGGCACAGGCAGCCTGTCTTTTCAGCCAACCCCACTTTGTATATTCACAAACACTTAAGCGTTCGACCCCAACTTTGTCCCGGCAACTTGGAAAGTGTTGGCACTTGAGGGTTTTGACTGCTTGAAGCTGCATGTCCCGGGTGAGGTCCCCTCCAGAGCAACCAGCATTCTTACCCCTGTGTATTTCTATGTCTCCTCTAGAAACCATCAATGGGAAAAAAATCCCAAGAGTCTCTGGCTTAAAAATTGTCCATTTGTGGACCCTCAGCCCAAGGGTTATTCCTTACCTTGGCAAAACCCTCTTATTTGCTTTGTCCAAGATGCAAGATGCTGTTAGTCTAATAGATTACAGAAGAAAATGCAACACGAAGAACCATTTCTCCTTAGCATATTAACTGTGTTTCCTTTCCCATAGCAACAGAGAAAAGTGCTTTTCAAGTAAAATGTTTTATGATACTGACAGGAACAACATGATAATATTTTTATTTTTGCAACAGAGAAACAGACATGCGCTCTGTGTTGATAGCTGCTGCAAAACAAATGCTTAGTAGTGAGGCTCTAAACTTATCTCCACCTTTCATGTATACTGATATCTCTGTAAGAATATTGTGTCGTAGAAATGCAGTTTCCAAAGTATCTGTTCTGTTTTTGAAGTCTCACATCACTTTGCAAAGGAGTTGATAGGGAACAGTCAAACATGGAAACTCCTGTTCAAGTCTGAGTCTGAATGTGATACCAGAGATAGAGCACAAATTTCCAAAGGTGGGATGCGGCATATATTGTAATGGCACCAAAATTTAAAAAATGTTTTTCTCATTGATTTTGCTAGAGGCAGAAATCCAGACACCTCACCAAACAATGAATACAAGAGACTGCAAAAAAGACCTCCTCAAATTGTGACAATGGTGTTTTCTCTTCCCTGAACAACTCCAGCTAGAGCTGATCCCTTGTTTATTTCCCTATGGGAAGAGGAAAAGAACAATTTCACACCTTTAACCCTTACTCAGGAGCTGCTCATACATTGTTAGTGCTGAACTGGTCTTGGAAAAGGTGGATGAATACTTAAAAGAAAGTCCTTTGGAGGCTGCCAAACTTACTACTCTGATTTCTCATTCAGCAGCTTCAGCAAGAGGCAGAAAGAAGACTCTTCTATGAAAAAAGAGGCATTTTCTATTGGTTTCAGCAACAGCAGACAAATTTCCTGCAACTAGGCAACAGAGAAAGGCGGAAGGAAACACACTTAACCTGGGTTAGTGGAAACTGAGGGAGGAACTGGAAAGGGCAATCTGTCATGCTTGTTCCTATGTTGGCTATAAAACAGTTACAGGAACCAAAACCTAGATCTTTCAGCCTGAATATGGTACTTGTTTACATTTGGAATAAAATCTGTCCTATTTACTGTGTTTAGAACAGTTTATACAACATAATTTTTAAAAGCCGTTTAGAGGTGCGGGGTGTTTTTCCTAAAACTTTCTTAGCAATTAAACTCCATGCTGTTTTCTATATATCAGGATTTGGATTCACATGACAATATGCATGTCTGACTACAAAGTGGTTTCTTCCTGAATGTCTTCAAGCAGAGAAACATGCCCATGGAGTTAGCCTTTACATTGTTGGAATATCACTCTCTTTTTCATGCATAAAGTGTCTCAATTTAAATAAAAGTGCAAGTACCTGAGAAACAAATAAGAATTGATTTTCAGTTACATTAAAATCCCTCGATGCAGGCAAGATGTAGAAATATTGTTGTGTAAATGAGAATCAGGTACATACTTTGAATGTGAAACAACATTGGTTTATAATGGGGCTGAGACTGCTTTATACAACAGGAGTTAAATTCACAGCTGGGCAAGATTCTTGCCTGCATCAGTAAAGACTTGCATCAGGTCCCTAAGGACTTCAGTTAAGGGACTGAGTTAAAGCCATGCACTCACATGGTTCTATGCAGAGCTCTGAGTCTTGTACGATTCTTGAGAAAACTGTATTATATTCTTGAAAAAAAATGTATTATACACTAGTCAAAGATCTGTGTCATCTCTAACTGTCATGCATGTCAGGTCCAGTTTCTGTATCAATTGCCTATGCTCACAGAGCATGTGACTTTGTCATTCTGTTTTTCTGCCTCCTTAGAGGCTCAACTGAAAATGTTTAACCTCAGATAATTCCATTGCTTGACTTACACAAGCAGAATCATAAGGGAAACAGCACAATGCTTTTTTTCCAAGATTAAGTGACCTCCTTTTGAGTACAGGCCTAGAGGTATGAACTTCTAACTGCTGCTTCTGATCCTTTGTGCTTGCCCTCTTTTGGAAGATGGGTGCAATAATAGTAGTTAATAAAACAGTTAATAAAATAATAATAGTTAATAAAAGAACCATAGCTTCTTTACCAGCCTGCTACATGTATCAGCTATTTAATATATGAAAAACACTTTTAGCCATAAAAAAGTACAAAGGATTCTCATTTGTACGTGTTCCTCTTATTCTCTAAGAAGAATAAGTGTCCTTCTCAAACAGGACAAGAATGCATGTTTAAGGACAAAAAACAGTATGCAGAAGTGGCATATGAGCAAAACTTGACTGCATTTGTATGATATCATGAAAATATACATTTAAAAAAGGTTTTAAATAAATAAAATAACTTTTTTTTCCAGATAAAATAGCTAACTAAAGGGGTAGGCACTAGCAAAACTTAAGTGTCTGCTTAATGGAAGTCCACACGAATAGGAAATAAGTTGAGATATTGTGCTTCTCTAGCAGGTCCCAGTTTAGCATGGTATCTGATGGTGTACTTAAGCACACACAATGCAATCCTACTGCAGTTAAAAAGTTACAAAGTTAAACGCATTAACTGCTTTGCTGAGCCTGGAAGGGACAAAGTGGTCAGCTGCCACAGAGAACCTCCCTGCACATAGAACTCTCCCTTCATCCCTGAGACATCCTGGGTGAGCTAACCCAGCCCAGCTCAGAACTGAGGTGGAGGACTTCCTTCTTTGTATCCTCCCCTGTGTTCCCATGGTGGTCACAGGAATTTCAGTGGGGGACTGAAATGGGGAACAGCATTGAACTGAGGGTTCAAAGCCAGACACTCCTGCTACAGGATAGCTCACACTACTGATGAAGTGAGAAAAGAGGCAAAGACAGGACATGGGATGAACAGGTGAATACTGTTGCTTTTTTTTCTTGCTTTTTCTTTTCCAAATAAGAAAGACATGTGAAGAAGTGACAACTTTTAGAGAAATGTGAGGTGAGTAAGTAGGGAAGCATGTATTTCCACGCTCTTAAAAGAACTGTTCTTTCACAGTACCTAATGGAAGGAAAATTGTGCAAGGCTATAAAACTCCCATGGCAGCATGCTTGCAAACCAGTGTGTTTCTTTCTGAACACGGGACAGTTTGTGCCACAGACCGGACTTAGAGCTCTACCACACTGAAGATCTACCCCACAGCTATGCTGCACAGACCAGCAATCTCCATCAGTTTAAGAGTACCCATGCTGCATGCTCCGCAAGGGGTAGTTTACTTCCTCCATGTACTGGGTCCAGTTGGGGTGGAGTTCATTTTCTTCATAGCAGTCCAAATAGTGCTGTGTTTTAGATTTGTGATGAAAATAGAGTTAATAACAAAAACACCCATGTTTCACCTGTGCTGGATAGTGCTTGCTTATCATCTATTTCTCATTCTGCCTTTCCTCAGGGAGTAGTCTAGGTATGGGCAAGAAGTTGGTCAGGGCATCTGACCTGAATTGATCAAATTGATATTCCATACCACATAACATCATGGTCAACAATAAAACTGGGGGAGGGGAGTTTTGTCCTAAGTAGCCATTACTTGGAGACAGGCTGGGCATCAGTCTGCTGGTGGGAGGTGGTGAGCCTTTACATCACTTCCTTTTTTCCTTTTTTTTTCCCTTTACTTTTTAGACTGTCTATACCTTGACCCATAATTACTTTTATTTTCCACTTTTTTCCTCCCAGTCCTCTCCCCCATCCCACTGGGAGGTTGGAGTGAGTGAGCAAGTGGGAGGGAGCTTAGCTGCTGGCTGGGATCAACCCGTCACACCACAAAAGCAGGCCAAGGGTAAGTGCTGGTTCAGTGAATATCAGCAGGCTTTTTGTTGGTCCAGGTGGGTGCTTGGAGAGAAATTACATTATATTCAGACTCTTTTTCATTTTTTCTTGCATGAAGGGGTATGTTACAGTCATGCTTCTTCCAGCTGATGGGACTCATCTTCAGTCAGATCATTGAACTGCTAAGGCTTGGACAACAGGCCCAAGCCAGAGTTGACCTATAGATGAATCCTGTATATTTTATAACTGATAACCATTGTGCTAGTAGGTATTGTACTAAGTTATAACAACCCACTTATGCTGATGTAAAAAGTGCTAAAGTGTTGATGTATTGAAGCCTGAACAACAGGCCTCAAGCCAAAGCTTCTAACCTTGTATGTAATCATTAGCAATGTAAGCTCACTAGTGAAAGATGGAGCTTAGACAGAATATAATCAGTAGTGAGGATGAAATGCTGAGAGAATGTGTATCCAACTTCCCTTGTTTAGCCTTGTTCAAGGCTGAGAACCCAAGTGTTTGGCCTTGTTAGAAACTCCCTTGGTTCTCCCCTCCCCGAGCCCTGGCCAGGCTTTGGGTGGAATCCAACAGGAGAATGAAACCAGATATTTCCGCTCAAAACAAAGGGGCCAGTTATTCTGGCTTGCCGATCTCTGGTATATAAGGCTGGACCCACTCACAGTGACTTTGGTTGCCTCACAGACGGGTGGACACACCACGTAGGACTCCCCACTTGCCGGGACAGGCTCTCCAAATCCTCGCTGCAACCAGGGCTGCCCAGTGACTGGGGATCTGGATGATGGTAACGTATGCAAGTGGTGATGGATCTTTCTTAATCACTGGTCTCCCTCTCATGTAGTAATGATTTGATGCATTACCACAGGGTAATTTTCCTATTTGTTGTTTTAGGTGCATTATTCTGCCTTTTCTTACTGCATGTTTTCTGTATTACTCTGTTACATTATTTAGTTATCACCAGTAAAATACGCCTACTCTTTTCACTCTGGTGTCTGAGTTTAATTGGTATCCTTAATCAGCAAAACAGTCATAAAGGGCTTCATTTCTCCCTGTTGTAAACAGACTTCCACCAAGTCCTTTCCTGGTTAGAATTTTCTTGTTTCTTTCAAAGAAACTTTCAAAAAGCTGTCCCAGTGCTGATTCACTTGTGTCACACAAGCTCAAAAACACTTGGCAGGTAAATCCAGCCACAAGACAACTTTGAAGATAAAGAGCAAGCATGCTCAGTGGAAGAACCCACCTGCTTTCTTCAGTTCCAACACTCCACTGAAACATATAGAGGTTTTAAAGAGAAAAATCAGTCTTTCACAGCATCCTTACTAAGCCAAGTTGACATTCAGAAATAAATTAACTACAGATGCCACAGAACTAGTCTTCAGCTTGATTTTGAAAACGTAATTAATAAGGTACTAAATATATTTGTATTTACTTCAGCTGGAAATCTCTTTTCCCATTGGAAGAGTAGGAAGAAAGCTGTACATAATGAAATGCAGTGTTTAGATAAAAATCTCTAACATTAATCATACATCATCATGCTGTGTTCAAGTATACTTCAGCTTGCCTCCTATGCAGTGGTTTGTTTTGTCCTTTAACCATGAACAAGTAAAGTAGTTTCCTAACAAGAAAAAATTTACCAGAAAAGCAATTGCTTTGAAAGCATTCTTTCTAACCGATTTGTTGTGTCTGCCTTCTTCCATCCCTTTTTTTGGCTGCTTTGATTTTCTCACCTGGCACAAAAGATTGGTGTTCAGCCAGCAGATTTATTGGTGGAAGTGAACTGATATGACTGCCTTTCTGTGTAGGTGAGAGCCAGGACCAAGAGTACTTACTCCAATCCTGTGTATCACAAGGAGTGAAGAGTGCCACCAGTTTCTCCAAATCTATCCATGTCCCTGAGGTGATGAGTTATGGGGGAGATGTCTGACTGCAGAAAAGTTTAATGTGTCTTCATTAAGCACTCCAGAGGTCCCTCCACTTGTTGGTAATTTGGGAAACAAGAAGGCTCTGGTAGGTTACTGGTGGTATTTCTACAAGACTTATTGCTAACTAGCATGCAAACACACTGGTCTGGGGGAAGAGAAGCAAGACATTATCATGTTCCACCATGCTTTAGCTGGAAAGCTGTGCCAAAAGCCTTTCTTTAGGAGATACAGATGGAACTTGTCATCACAGCAGTACACAACGGCAGGAGGAGGTGCAATGTATACACACCCACCACTGAGACACATAAAAGTCCTGCAAACACAGCAGAAGGGACACTTTAATACTACAGTAACACAAGAGAGCTTTAGAAATCTAAACATGATCTCAGCAAAGAAAGAAGAGATGTGTAGATCTTAGGGACATGGTTTAGTGGTGGACTTGACAGTGTTAGGTTAATAGTTGGACTCAATGATCTTAAAGTTATTTTCCAACCTAAATGATTCTATGATTCTAAGAGTAAACATTCGGTAGCAAATGAGAGCAAGCCCTTGATGAAGCTGCTCACCTAGGCTTCCCCAAAATGGAAGAGAAACTCCTAAAGAAAGCAGGAGGTCTCTTGCCTTCTTCCACTAGGACACTTTGCTTAGTCCGGTAAGGTTGAAACCACAAGAGCTATCACTCCAGTTGCCCAAGCAACGGAAGGTCCATGACAGCTTATGAACATCTGGAAGGTGAAAGCTATGTGACATTTCTCCTCACAGTCTCATGGACTCACAGAGGTATAGTAGGAGAATGGCTGAAGAAAGCAAAAGAATTACGATGTACATTGTGTTTCCTGGCACTGCTCTTGTCCAAACAGACAAAAGAGAGCCCACAAGATATTGTTCTTCAAATCAGGCCTTGAGATGCTTTTTAAAGTGGTATGATTTGAAAATTTTTTACAAAGCACCCCAAAAAATATAGAACCGTTGCCTTCTGTCCCCAGAAACTGAAATAACTACTTTAAGCCTGAATTCTTCTAGTTATCCAAGTACACATTCTATGTATTATGTATAATGGTTTTTAAAATAACATTTCATTCACTTGGTTGAAATACATACAAAGAATGAAACATTCATTTCCCTGTGTAATTGAGGCTTAGTCTTTCTCCTGTGATGAAATTTGTGACCTGGGCTTGAAAGGCACTAGTGCAAGGCTTTCAGTTTTCAGGGAATCTACCTGGATGCAACAGCAGGGTTGGTTCTCAAGTCCATTTCAAGAAACACCAAGTTGACCCCTTTCTAAAATGGGCAGCAATTCATCTTTTAGGACAACCGCAGAATATTCAGACAAACAAGACTTGTCACAAATGCTTGACTTGCAGGAGAGTGGCAAAAACCCTGGTCACAAATGCTTGAGTTTCAGGAGACTGCCAAGGCCAAGACTGTCTGAACAGGGGAAGAACTTTTTCTCCTCCAGTTTTCGAAGTGTAACTTAAAATCTCTTGTGAGATTTAGGCGGGATACTCATATCAGGCAGGCCCTTTGAAAAAGGGCTGATTAACTTTTTTAGAGTGCATATACTGGATGATCAACATAGCAAACAGTGCTAATAGAGAAAATGGCCAGATCATACATTAAAGCAGAACATTGACACAAACAATATAATTTTCTGAGAGCTGAACGAGTTAAATTTTTTCCAACTTTTGGGGGAGACAGAGAAAGAAGAACCTTATCTGAATGAGATGGAATTGACCCCGGTTTGGCTTACATTAATTTATGTCTTTTAAAAGAAGTACAAAGAGAGTACTGCAGATCTGACTTCCCAAGACCTCAGTCCCTTATATTAAATAGCTTTAGGATTTGGAAGTCCATATAATTCTGGTATATTCTGAATTGCATTGGTGTCAGAAAATGCCATGGTCAATTGATAGGAGGTGTGCCAAATAGCCCTAAATTATTACCTGTACAGACTGCCATTAGAAAGAAAAGAAGTTTCTCTGCTGTCATTAGTGACTGTAAAATCTTATGTCCCAAAGCCTGAAATGATTATGCAGGAACATCACTTTTCTGCCTGCTTTCCTCCTCCTACTCCCCACATCAAAGGCATTGGACTACAACTTTGTACCATGATCTCTGGCCATCCCACCACCACCAACCAGAACCAGTAACTCAATATTAACTGTTGAAACTTCAGAATCCATCCCATCCACCACCTGGCTTTCCTTTACCATCTCTATGGACTTATTCCCACCACACATTCATATACAACAGGATATCAAGTTATTTTGAAATCTACTAACTGGGACTGCAACAGTCGATGCTTCCCCAATATTTAGCCTGGCTTCCTAAGAACATTTAGCCTTGTTTCATCTGTACTCACTGACCTCTAGCAACTTTGGGATTTGTTGACCAATTGTGTTGTGGTAAAAGGTTTTCAAAGATTCCTTTCCTAACGTTTTAACAAAGATAATACTACAATTTTAAGAAGAATATTCTATTAGTGTCCATGGTCATGGAGCAAATACATTGTGTAGACTTAGCCCTTGAACATCAGTAGAATTATAGAATCATTTAGGCTGGAAAAGACCTTTAAGATCATCTAGCCTATCCATTAACCTAACACTACCCATTCCACCACTGAACCATGTCCTTAAGTGCCACATCTACAGGACTTTTAAATACCTGCAGGGATGGTGCTTCAACCACTTCCCTGGGCAGCCTGTTCCAATGCTTGACAACCCTTTGGTGAAGAAATTTTTCCTAATATCCAATCTAAACCTCCCCTGGTACAACTTGAGGCCATTTCCTCTCATGCTATCACTTGTTACTTGGGAGAAGCGATTGACACCCACCTCACTACAACCTCCTTTCAGGTAGTTGTAGAGAGCGATAATGTCTCGCCTCAGCCTCTTTTCTCCAGAATAATTCACCGCAGTTCCCTCAGTCACTCCTCATAGGACTTGTTCTCTAGACCCTTCACCATCTTCATTATTCTTCTTTGGACATACTCCAGCACCTCAGTATCTTTTTTGTAGTGAGGGACCCAAAACCCAACACAGTAGTCAAGGTGAGGTCTCACCAATGCCAAGTACAGGGGGATGATCACTTCCCTAGTCCTGCTGGCCACACTATTTCTGACAATCCAGGATGCTACTGGCTTTCTTGGCCTCCTGGGCACACTGCCAGCTCATATTCAGCTGGCTGTCGACCAATATCCCCAGGTTCTTTTCCACCAGGCAATTTTCCAGTCACTTTTCCCCAAGCCTATAATGTTGCATGGGGTTCTCATGACCCAAGTGCAGGACCTGGCACTTAGCTTTAATGTGTATATATTAGATATAATGAAGAGAAACACAACTAGATTTACAGAATGAGGAGCTTCATGGGGAGCTCATAGGGGCACAAAAATGATCAGAGGGATGGAACACCTCTCCTATGAAGAAAGGTTGAGACAGTTAGCATTGTTTAGCCTGGAGAAGAGAAGGCTCTGGGGAGACTTTATTGAGGACTTCCAAAACTTAAAGGAGGCTTATAAGAAAGGTGGGGACAGACTTTTTAGCAGGGCCTGTTGTGGTAAGACAAGGGGTACAAGGGATAAACTAAAACAGGGTAGATTTAGACTAGATATAAGAAGAAATGTTTTATCATGAGGGTGGTGAAAGACTGGAACAGGTTTCCCGGAGAAGTAGTAGATGTCACATCCCTGGAAACATTCAAGGTCAGGTTGGACAAGGCTCTGAGCAACCTGATCTAGTTGAAGATGTCCCTGCCCATTGCAGGGGGGTTGGACTAGATGACATTCAACCTAAACTATTCTACAATTTTATTGATTCTATTGGACATAAAGAAAGTGCAAACCTGATTTATTTTTCACTGATACTAACAATGCAACTGGGAATGCTTAGGGACCAAGGCTTCAAAATTTCTTCCATTATTTGCTTTTAAGCAAATTGTAGAGCTGAATTTCTGAAGTGTTGTAATATTTTCCCACAAGAGTTGAGAATTAGAACATAGAGGGGAAAAAAGAAAACCTGTGAAATCCTCTCTTCTCCTGCCAGACCTACAGAGCAGGCCCAGGTTGGGGGAGGTGGTATTGGCTTTTCAGTGAGTTAGCCAGCACCAGACTCCCTCTAGCAGAAGGGATTAACAGATATGCCTGAGCAGTTCCCTGTGAAAACAGAGCAGGAGAATGCAAGTATGCACCACAAAGCATTGAGCTGCTCAGACAAGGGACACAGGAGGACATCTGGGGAGGGACAGAGGACAGCAATTCTTCACCCCTTAGTACTTCATCAAGTAGTTACCATGCAAGTGTACATTTGGTGTGGTGTGGGACATGCTATATATATTGTAAAAACCTTGACTGTGAGCCAGCTACATAAAGCTCTGCTGACATCTGGTGCTGAACAGAAAATGAATATGAGTTTTTCAGTGCAATTAAGTTCTCAAGTTTGAAGCAATATCTTATGGGACAAAAGCTGAATTTCTTCAGTATGTCTCCCAAAGCAGCAGTCTTCCACACAGTCCGCCTTGCATGCACACATGCATAGAGAGTCTTGGCTCAGACAGATCCTCTTTAGGAATATTTAAAGTGAACAACAAGCTGGCAGGAGAATGTCACATATTAATCAGTGGGAACATCTGATTTTTGTCAAGATTTGAGTTCCTCATAGACCATAGAGTTTATTTTGTAATTGAAGATCATCTAAATTGGGATACATTTTGTGGCTTGTAATATACTTCTTTAGAGAACTAAAATACAAAATGTATGAGTTTCCTCTTCAAAATCTGGTGTGCTTTAACCTTCAGGGTACTTAAAAAAGGAATCTAAATTTGAGTAGGAAATCTTCTGCTGATCTCAAAGTCTAAGATTTCTTTCCAAGTTTGGGATCTTTTTTTTTTTTTTCATTAGATTTGTCTTCTTTACTGTGAAACCTGTTCTTGGCAGTATTAAAAGATTTGTCCCAATGTTATCTATGCTCAGCAAGCCTTGGTTTATAATGTGGTGTCCTATAAACAAAATGTAAAACAGAACACTCAGTTCAGTAATGCAAGGACTTAGTGTAGGAAACACGACAGTGTCACATGACAAGGATTGTTCATTAGAGAGAATTTTTGTAGGTTTGTGACTATTCTTCAAGCATTTAAAAGTAGTAAAGGAGATCTTTTCCTTTCCCTCTTTGTCCCTTGCAAATAATTTATTACCAGTTTTATCGAATAATCTAATACATCATGTACGGGACAGACAATGGTCCGTCTAGCATCGTCTTTCCACCATCAGCAGCAGACACTTAGAATAAAATGAAAAACTGCCATAGGCTGGTGGTTTATGAGCTAACCCTAACTCTAACCCTAAAACCTATTCCTCTTTGTTTACTAGATTAGACAGCTCCACTAATTCAGCCTATTAGTTTTTGAACTCCTTTACACATTTGGCCAACATGATCACCAATGACAAAGAGTTCCATAGTTTGTCTCTACATATTTATCTTTCAGAAAAGTAAGAGAGACTCCATGAGAGAGACTATATGTTTTCATAGCCATAACATCCTCATCTCCAATAACCAGGGCTGGGTGAGGATTTCTAGGTAATGCTTTTGCACAAAAGGCATCAACTAGTTTAACTTCTCTAGTGAGTTAGCCAGAACTTACACCCTTTTTCAAATGTGATTCTCCACCCATTTCTGTAGGTCTAAACACAGCAGTTGCCAGGAACAGAACTCCAGATGATTTGTAAATCAATATTAATTTTTTAACATTCCATTTTTGTAAAACAATCTCAGAACAAAATTATCTCAAAAGAGCTCTTAATTTGTACTGCTCCTGTAAACTTCCAGAAGGCATGAAATTGATTAAATATGTCAGTTAACCAAAAAAACATTGCTGGAAATGTTTCCATGCTCCCAGAAAACTGTCCTTTTTTTCCTTTCTAAAGAAAAAAGGATGAGCTATCTGCCTTCAGGTTGTTGAAGCTCATGTGTTACACAACCACTCAGGGTGAAATTGTAGAATTTAGTGCAAAATGGCCTGAAAAAAAAGACAGCACCATTTTCATGTAGGAAACTTGTGACACATAATAGAAACATGTGAAGTACACTGGATGTGTATAATCTATCTGGATTTTAAAGTCCCTGTGATGGCCTTCCATGGAGAATCTTTGAGGAAAATACATAAGCATGGAATGGAAAGGGAAAGTGCTATGACAGATAAAACTAGCCAGGAGAAACCATGAGAATGAACAGCCAGCCATCAACATGGCAAAGCATATGGTTTATTCAGACTTGGTTTACATCATGAAGTTAGTTAGGACATAATAGTTACAGGTGAACTAAATCTGAATCATTCCTTTGAAGTACAAATGAACTGTTATGTGGGGGGAAAAAAGTATTCTTCCCTACATTATATTGCTATTGCTTTAGCTAGAAAATGAGCTTCAGGTTGGTTTACAAATAAACCCAGGATTTGATTTATGAAACCTAATCTTAAAAATGGGACTTCTCATCTTGTGCCAAGTAAAGACTTAGCTCAGTAATGGAATAACTCAGACTCTTTCCATATACTTAAACTCACTGCAGTCCTGTTCATAGGCTACTGCTGAAGAATTCCCCTTATTTCTGTATGTCCTAACTGAAAGATTCCTTTATTGCATAAATAGATGCAAAATGTCCTGACAACTTAATCAGTAACCATGCTCTCAGAATGCTTGGCATGTCTCATTCGTAAAGCAAAAAAAAAGACCATGGGGAAGGAGTGCAATTACCCTTCAGACTATGCCTCCTCTGCCTGTCTGCACTGGGGGGCTCTTGTCTTCCCTGGGAACAGCTAAGTTTCCTTCTAGGAGCAGAGAAATCCATAGCAGCTCAGAGAGGGTGGTCTGCAGCATGGTCCCAGGCTGTACCCACAGGGCCAGAGAGCCACCACTGAAAACATGCAGTTCTTTGAACATGAACATTTTCCTAAAGAGAAAAATTTTATGGACACCCCTGCCCAACAAGTGTTATAGCCAAAGTGGTCATTCCTCCCAAACATTTCAAGACATACATCAGGCGCTGCATCTGTTCACAGAGAACAAAAGTGGGTTAAACAGGTGAAGGGTAGAGTTAAGAAAAACAGATGAACAGGGAAGAGGGGTCACTGGAATCAGAGAGCAGCTCTAGACTCTGACTGCTAGCTCAATACACAGCATCCACTCTGTATGCACCTGTATAGCAGGAAATTGCCATTCCCTGGAAGTGCAAAGAGTATGCAAACCTGGGGTAAGGTATCACAGGAGGAATGATCCAAAATGTTACCCACCCCAACAGAAAAGTTTCACTGAATGTAAAAACAAAAGATGTGAAGGCAGCAGAACAGGTCCTCGATTAAAGCTGTTTACTACTAATATAAAATACAAGATATCTTTGAAAAACTTACATAAGGAAAAGCTAATGTAATAGTAGTTCTTTTAAAATGAGATGAAGAGGTAGAAGAATTTATTCATATCCATTTTGTTAAAATGAAATCTACAGTAAAGGAAGAGGCAACTTTTTAATAATAGAAGGGTCTATTTCTGTTAAGACACTCATCTTCACGATTGCAAATGAGTTGTTTGTGTGGAAATAGTAGTTTGGAAGAACAATTTAGTTTTGTAATAACCCCTCTGTGATGAGTCAGTGAAAGCTCCCATTTTCACATCTTCCTTCTGCCACTGAAAAAACAATTTTGTTTTCATACTGCTAGAATGCTCCAGCAAACTCCGGAATTTGCTAGCATTGTTGGTGGGTATAAATAGAGCATTTTTTGTGCCACCAGGAATCTGCAGCTGCTTGCTGAATACAGACAGAAATCAAACATTTTGCACTTGTTAGAGATCCACACACTCATATCTTCTTCTCCAAGCTGCTCTGCTCTGAATGAATTTCCCTGGAGCCAAGCCTTCCAAAGTGCATTATGTTTACATAACAAGGAGGATGCCTGCTTGGGGTCTCTTCTGAAGTTGCTTATTATGGGTTGAGGATGAATGAGAATCACAGGCACCTTACATCTTTTGCACAGCAGCTCAGTTTGCAAACAGTCCTCTAAAAACATGTCTTTGGCTTACCTGTGACACAGTGGAAGGGTGTGTCCTGTCACCTTGGAACCATATTTAAACTTATGTAAATCATCTCTTTATATATTACATGAACTGCTGAAAAAAATTACTCCATTTTACTCCCTCAGCTTTGGCTGACAAAGATCCAATTTTCCTTCGCATTAGTATTCTGTCCCTCCACACTATCCTCTCCTTGAGTGGTAAAAGAGGATTTAAGAATTACACCCTAAGTGTCTTGCTTCAGGCATGAGTCATTGTTTCACTGTTGCATGAATATACCTATTCTTGGACTTCAAACAGCAAAGAGGACATGTGGCTTGAGTCACTATGCATTCAATTGTCTGAAACTGAAGATTAATGAGAATAAAACATTATACTGCTATTTCACCAAGGCATAAAGGGAATTATGTTTAGATGTCTATAGCAGGTACATTTGCTAAGCAACAGCTAATAGGAGATGTGTCCCAGTTTTACATTTGGTCTAAAGTTTCTGTTGTAAAACAAAAATACATGTATATATCCTTTACAGCATAAGTTAACTGAGAGGATTCTGCATTGTCCGTAAAATGTAAGCAAGATACATTACCCAAAAGCCTACCAGAGCAGCAATAATCTGCTCCCGTAACATGCTAACATAAAATATATCTATATTTACAGAATCACAAAATGGTTGAGGTTGAAAGGGATCTCTGGAGGTCATCTGGTCCAACCCCCCCTTCTCAGGCAGGACTACTTAGAGCAGGTGGTTCAGGACCATGTCCAGATGGCTTTTGAGTATCTCCAAGGAAGAAAGACACCACAACCTCTCCATTAGCCTTCTTTGCTGCAAGGGCATGTTGCTAGCTCATGGTTAACTTGGAACCCCTAAGGTGCTTTTCCATCAAGCTGCTTTCCAGCTGTGTGGCCCCCAGTGTGTGCTGGTGTATGGTATTTTTCCCTCCAGGTGCAAGACTTTGTACTTCCCCTTGTTGAACTTCAGGACGCTCCTATTAGCTCATTTCTCCAGCCTGTCAGGGACCGTCTGGATGGCAGCACAACCTCCTGGTGTATCAACCTCTCCTCCCAGTTTTGTACCATCAGCAAGCCTTCTGAGGGCACACTCTGCCATCCAGATCATATGAAAATGGACAGGATTAGGCCCAGTGTTGACCCCTGGAGTACACCACTAGTTACTGGCCTCCAGATCGACTTTGTGTTACTGATCACTACCCTGTGAGCCCAGTCATTCAGCCAGTTTTCAACCTGCCTCGAACTGGAGGAGGTTTGCTAATCCAGCCCATAATCCAACAGTTTCTCTGTGAAGATGTTATGGGAAACAGTGTTGAAAACCCTGCTGAAGTCAAGGTAGAAAATATTGACTGTTCTCCCCTTGTCTACCATGTCAGTCATCTCATTGCGGAAGGTTATCAAGTTGGTCAAGCATGACATCCCCTTGGTGAATCCATGCTGACCACTCCTGATCACCTTTATATTCAAACTAGTAATTTGGCCTGTAGAATATTATTAAGACTCTGTTGTTCTTTTCTGTTTGTTAATAGTGTACAGTAAGTATGAAGAAAAAGTATCATGCTTTGTATTTTACTGTTGCAAATTCTATGCTGGGTTGGAATTGCTAAAATCTTTTGATCTTATAACAAAAACCTGGTCTAGGAAGGGCTCAGATCAAAGTATAACCTGACACTAGCACTGCTCACTTCATCTGGCCACATAAGACATGGTCTTCAGCAGTTACTATCACATTATGTGAACCGGGATTTTTACATGCACTTTTGAATGTGTAAAGATCCTCTTGATCTGGCAGGACTTTTCACATGCTCATGCTGAACTCTTCTTGAGTATGGGATTTTTCAGCCGTGTTTCTCATATTTATTTCAAACAAGTCTGGAAAATGAGAAGCAGAACTCCAGTGACTCCAGCAGGGCAGGATACTTTCCAACTCTTTGCCTCTAAGGAGGGTGAGGCTGAGTGGATCAAGAACCCCGAGAGCTCCCACAACAAGAAATCTCTTTCCAGCAGAGGGGGAATGTGGAGTGTAAAAGGGTACAAGCAATAGTGAAGACTGATGCTCCCCTGCAGCATATCAGTCCCAACCTGCTTAAGACAAAACACAAGAAATACCATGAGGAAACACAATAGATTTTAGAGGAGAGGAGCTCTGGCAGAGTGATTTACAGGCAACCATTAACATACATGTGTTGTTTTGCTGCCAAGAATGAACAGGGATTGTAAGCTATCCTATGTATAGAGCATTTTTTTGTGACCTTCTAGCTGAATTTTTAACTTCTCTTTTCACCAAAACTGACATATGACCTAAAAAAAGCACAGTGTACAAGCAAGAAGCACCTTGCCTGTGTCTCAGCTGCTGCTGAGAAAAATCTCACTTCACTAAGACTTTGCTTTATATTAGAAAGGGTGAGAGAAGGTCCCACAGTACCATAACAAGGCCTGAATGTTCCCATTTTGTCTGCAGAAATTGTTTTTTTCTGATTTGCATTTTGGCTTAGACTAGCGAACTGTTGATAGGGGGCCCAGGTAGTCCTCTCCACTTCTCTCTCACACTCACACACAATCGTTAATGCAAACAAACATGCATGCATTTTAACAGTCACAAGATAAACACAAAGCAAGCATATAGCGATGCAGATCTCCAAGCATTAATATCTGGAGAAGGGGAATAATCTCTGACAACTGCTTTCTTCCTGCACTGAACAGAGAACTTAAAACTCAGCATTACCTACAAGCTTTTTCTGTCTCACTACAGAGATCCCTTCCAGTACCTCCTTCTGGAGTCTGCAAAAAGCCTGTCCTAGTGATCTCAGCTGCATGAGGTAAAAGTGAGAGGAGCAGAGTATACATTTTGGACCGCAAGACAGAGCAGGACTCCTGCCTGAGTACATCCTGGTAGTGTGTGAAGCTGCAATGCTGTTAAGCCTTACAGCTTGATATAAAGTTTTCAGAGCAAAAGTAGTTAAGGTCAGGACACTATAATTAGGCAGTGGTAAGTAAGGCTGAGACATGAGGGTAATTTCATGCACCCTGCTTTTTTAATAAGGTCATGATATTAAGACTCAGGCATGATATTAAGTTCTACTGGGTGCCTTTTTTTCAGCTAGTTGGTGTTCTGCTTCATTTTTATTTCTGCTTGTGCACAACAGATTGTTAGAACTGCAAGCAACATGGTTCAAGGCAGGTTTAGCTCAAAGAGAAGCTCTTCTGACAGCTGTATGACCAGACCAGCTACAGAGTTGTGTGAGCACAGAAGTTCTGGAAGAGAGTGGTGGGGTCTGTACAGACAGTTGATCATCACAGGTATTTAACCCAAGTAAAGCCCACATCTGTAGACTTACAGGATCCAGGCATATTCCCCTACCCTTGAAACACTCCACCTTGTTTTATGGCTCTTGCAGTGCTCAGCAACATGAAGCTATCATGATGAGGCTTTGCATGGCCATGAGGCTGTGCTCTAGTCCTGGTCATCCAAATTTGCTACGTACTGGATTCCTGGGTAATAACAATTCATGGAAAAGATTACTGACAGGAATCCAGGTCTTGGCTCCTGCTTTCCAGCTTTGCCTCAAGCTTGGCACATGTTGACTCTGCCCCATATTGAATGACACAATTGAATGAACAGCCCTTGAAAGCATAATATAGCCTGGTCTAGGAACAGAGGTTGGCTGGCTGGACAAATCTGCCCAATAGTCACTGCACCCCATTCCCCATGCCAAGAATCAGTGACAGACGTACCACAAATGTGGATGAGGCAGTGTTCAGAGAAACTGGGTTTGTTGGCTTTGTGTGTGTGATGGTGGTTTTGGTAGCAGAGGAGGGGGCTACAGTGGTGGCCTCCTGTGAGAAGCTTCTTGAAGCTCCCCCAGCTCCAAATTGGACCTGCCTCTGGCCAAGGCCAAACCAATTAGTGATGGTGCCTGTGCCTCTGTGATAACATATTTAAGAAGGGGAACCTGAGAGGAGTTGGAGTTGTGAGAAGCTGTTGTGAGGGAGATACCTATGCAAACACTGAAGTCAGTGGAAGAAAGGAGGAGTTGGAGGGGAAGTGTGCCGGAGCAGAAACTCCCCTGAAGCCCATGGTTAGAGGGCAGGCTGTGCCCCTGCCACCATGGAGGTGGAGGAGACGCCCACCTGCAGCCCATGGAGGACCCCACACTGGAGCAGCTGGCTGCACCCAAAGAAGGCCAGGACTCTGAGGGAAGTCCATGCTGTAGCAGTTTGTTGCTGAAAGGACTACAACATGCAGGAAGGACTCATGCTAGAGCAGTTAGGGAATTGCTGCAGCCCATGGGAGGGACCCACACTGTAGTGGCCACAACCCCCATCCCCTTCCCCCTGCACCACTGCAGGGGAGGAGGTAGAGAAATTGGGAGCAAAGCTGAGCCTGGGAAGAAAGGAGGGATGGGGGGAGGTGTTTTTAAGATTATACTTCTCACTGTCCTACTTTATTTGACTATTAAATTAAGTGGTAGTGGTGTTTGAATTAAATTGATATTCTTTTTCTTCCCCTAACAAGTCTATCTTTTGCCAGTGACCGTAATGGGTGAATCATCCCTCTCTGTCCTTATCTTGATTTCTGAGCCTTTTGTTTTATTTTCTCCTTTTCATTCCTGAGGGAAAGAAGTGAGAGAGCACCTGTGTAGTGCTTGGTTTCCCTTTGGGCTCAAACCATGACACTGAGCAGAGTAATTCTTTGGAGGGAAGAAAACCAGAGACAATGAGCAGAGTAATTCTCAAGAGGGAAGAAAACCAGAAAAAAAACCAAACAAACAAACAAACAAAAAAAAAACAACCAAAAACATTATCTACCAGCACCTTCATGTAATTGTAAATAGGGTTTGAGGTAATACGTTTTGTGCTTGTTGATGGAAGGTGAGGTGAGTACCACATGCACGTGGAAATGAACCTAGAACTTCTGGCCCTGAAATGATGTGTTTCAGTGGAGTAATCAATACTTCCACCTACCCCACAGTATATCACTGATGTTCACAAAAGTTCACTTCAAAAATAACAGATGAGGCCCACTAAAGTCAGAAGGGAAGCCAAGACGTTCCCAGGTTTGATGATCCCCCTGCAGAAAAGAGGCACATGGTTATCTCTCCAACTATCTTACTTCCAGTCTCTTTATTTCTAAGAAAATCAAGTGTTACACTGGTTCTTATTTCCTGTGAAGCAACATTCCTAAGGAGAAAAATCCTAAGGAGAAAGGCTGCAAAACAGGAAGTAGGTCCTATAATTCATGCAGGTCTGTACAAGGTCTCTGCCCCAGAAGGCTACAGCTCTAGCAGCCCTTGTAGGACATGCTTGGTAATGATTTCCTCTGGCTATTCATAAAGGGTAAAAACAGCAAAAGGAACCAAAACAAACACTGTCCACAGTAGATCTGAATAAACTGTAGATTTTATACCTCTTGTAACAAACTGGGAGGTGAAGGCGAGGCTGTGAGTTGCTGTTGATATGAAAAAGCAGCTTGAGACAGGGATAAAACCACTTCCTGCCTCTAAGTGAAGGAAACATTCAGTAAGAAAATTGCCAGCATGCTGCTAACTTCCAGCTACAGCATTTTCTTATGCACAACTGTGAGACTGCTACCGTATTGCCCCATGCCCCATATTTGGGTGACTTGCCAGAGCTGGGATCAAACTTTTCCTTTGGAAGTCAGCTTATTTAATAATAAAAGGCTCCCTTCTGGCATGCAAGTCTGGCCTTCTAGCAGAAGGCAGACAGTTTTAGCCAGATATCTCTTCCATGTTCCTTTACCCTATGGGACATATTAGAGCAGGAGTCTTTTAGAAAGTGTCTCCTTGTTCTGTGATTTCTATGTATTTTGTGATTTCCTGCAGAAGGGTTGTGTCCTAGAGTGGCCACAAGACTTGCAGAAGCCCATGAATATAGGAGACACTTTAGAGGGATGGCAGTCTTTTCTCCTTCATCTTCACAACTGACCACTACGACTCCCCAGGGACAGTGAAGTTTTCTGATCAAACCAGGGAGTGTACAGTGAAAAGACATAAAATATAGTCCTTAATGAACAATGTAGGGACAACAACAGACAAAATTGGGGAAAAAACCAATGGTGCTAGCTAAGTGTGCTGGAGATAAGTTTCATTGCCGACCTGCTATAAATTAGTATATATATTTTCAGTCTGCACTCCAGCTCTGCTCACGGGGGTACCACAGCACAGCTCTGTACTTCGGCAACAGAGATAAAAGGACCATTTTCCCTAAACCAGTTCCTACACAATAGGAAAGCTGGCAGTGTTTCACGACCAGGGGTTGTTACTGCTGCAAGGATCCCTGCAGAAAGTCCATGCAAATTCTGAGTTCAGCCCAAACCAAAATCTCCCTGTCCCAAATCCCAGACTCCAACTTTGTTATGCAGAATCCCAAGCACCCGGAAATGGTGGAGAGACCTCATCTGATGCCATGACAAGCTTCCTCACTAGATGTCCTTACAAAATTAAATTGCCAGCCAGCAATTACAAGTTCTGCTGCTGTTTTCCCTTTGTTTGAAAAGTTTCACTGAAGCCCTGGACTCCTGTGAAAATTTACTTGCCTTGTAGATCTTTGCTTCATGTTACCACATGCACATTTCAGTTGCACTCATCTATTCACAGTGTGTCTTCACCTGTATAAAGTTCTTATAAGCTTCTATTTGCGATGCCCTGTCTGATAAAGCAGCAGGAGGATGACCCATGCTGCCATACAAGAGCTCTCAGACATGGCAGAGACCTCACACTGAATAACTCATCGGGTGAGTCTTGGAGAACAAACACCTTCCAAGATTGTTCCTAGCCACTTGTTACCTCTGTAAGAGATGCTGTGCAGGCACATTAGTCATTCCAAAGCACTTTTCCCTCTTTGCATCTTAGAATTATCACTAATATCACAGTGAAATAATATTATTAATTGCCATTGGTCTAAATTAGCTCCCTAGCAGATGCCCTAGCAAAGCCAGTTAATCACATTTGGATGAGGCCACATACCTGCAACAAGTAATTAAATTCTCTGCTTGCCCCAGGAGCCAGAATTATCAGGTTAATTATAGAAAACTCAGAACCACCATGCTATGTGAGCCAGTGTCTTGAGTACAAGGATGCATTGAATGACATGGAATTTAAAATCCTAGTTTTAGGATTTGCCCACGGCTCTCAGACACGATTAATGGGTTCAGCAGATTTGATCCCATTGCTGTAGCTCTGTTTTCTCACTAGAAACAGACAGCTCCTTGGAAAGTAGTGCCTCAAGTGTTGAGTATCCCTGTTAAAAGGCAAAAAAGCTAAGACAGGGTGATGTGATTTGTAAGCATGTTTAGTCAGACCTTTAGACATTTTAATGTAAGCAACTGATATAAATGGTGGTCCACTAATTTTCAGCAGGGTATATGATGCAGAGAATCAAAATTCAGATGCTTGGAAGATCAAAGGTTGTTTCCAGTCCAGCCTTCCTGAATTCTTCCAGTAATCCAACACTTTCAGCTTTAAAGGAATGATTCCCTCCCTGAAATATAATTTATGGAAAGACTGGGTCCAACTCAGTCTGCAGGTAACTACAGTCTTTCTGATACACACAGCCTTTGTTCTCTGCCAGCTCACTTCTGTCCCAGAAAGTAGTGGCTGCGCAAAACCCCAAACCAGATTTTTCCCCAGGCAGTGAACAGTTTAAACTCCAAGCAGAAGCTGAACTTTGTAATGTTAGCAAATGAGTCTGGTCCACTGAATTCAAAGGACTCCATGGAAGGAAGGGTTGAAATCTGTTAACAGCTTTTTTCTTCTCATACAACTCACAGAGCTCACCACATGAGATGAGTATTTTAGACCCACTCAACATTGGATATTTTTAAAACACAGTCTTTCTTTAAGGGACCTTAGTGTGAGGACAGCTGGGCTGAGCTTTATCGTGGGCTGCAGGTAACTTGTCCCTGAGCTCACCAGAAATTCTTTTTCTGCCTCAGTGCAGCTTGCCCATTGGGGTCTTCCACACTGCTCTTCTCAGGAACTTTCTGTGATTAATTTCTGGAATCAGGAGTTACTGTGTGGGGGCTTCTTGAAGACAAAACAGTGGAGCAAGTCTCTATTTCACTACAGCATTTTGCTGCCTTTTTGTTTCTTTGCAGTCTCTTTGTTTCTTTGCAGCCTCCCACACAGTCATAATTGTTTTGCTAAGTTTTCCTCATCTCTGAGTGAAATGACCTAGCTTGTAAACCAGCTGGCGTCGCCTCATCACCAGAAATAGCCTGGAACACCAGATTTTGGACCTACTCAACACCTCCTTCTCAGAGCCCTTGAACAGTGGCTTTTACAGTCCATTGCTTCTTTGCTGTGTTCAGAGTCAGACCTAGAGTCCCTAGTGCTTGTCTAAGTGTTTTTGATCTGGAATGTACCACAGTGATGTGGAGAAGAGGAATAAAATCAGAAAGTGATAGACCCTGAAAAAAACAGATGGAGGTTGCAATTCAGCTGGACTAGGATAGATGAGCAAACTCTGACAGTGATCTAGGTAAACAGCATTGCATTTATAGCTCTAAATCACTGAATTTTCACATGACTGATGGGCTTGGCTCCCCTGTGGGTGTGTCAGAGATGATCAAACCCTGGTCTCTAGGACTCTTCTCCTTTGTGATATGCTCTTGCCTGAAACATTTTGCTCCATTATATTTGAGAATCATATATCCAGGAGTGTCTATAGGCGTGATTTTAGCACCACAATATCTGAGCCTTCACTTGAACTGTGACATTTTGGGAAGCAACCATGAGGATTCAGAGGCGACAGAAAGGTTTTTATTGACCAACATACTTCTGCCAGTGAGAGCACTATGCACAGATGAATGGAGGCAGGGACAGCCCTGGGGCAGGGACAGTTGTATCCAGCCTGTCTATTTCTGTTTTCTCTCTCACAGTAGCTTCAAGCTTCCTATTTTATAGTTCATGATTCTTTTTACTCAGGCAAAATTTCACTTTTGAATTTAGAAGCCCCTTGGTCTTTCTGGAGAGATCACTAGAGAAAGGGCTAGGTGCATTCTTCTTTGGATACTGGTCCACATGAGGCTTGACAGCAGCCCTCCTGTCTTCTCAAATTTTGAAAGAAGCTGTAAATGCAGCTTGAAATTACAAGGCCACTCTTGCTTTTTGTACAGTGTCAGTCTCACTGCTTCATTTCCAGCTTCAGATAGTAACTAGCAACTCCTTGTGTGACTTTCCTGGTAACTCAGATGACAAGCATCACTTCACTGCATGTACCAACTGATCTTTTCTGGGAACATGCTTCCATTCTCAATCAGTCTTGGAAGAAGAAGTTTTTCTGACTTAATGGCTGACTATGCTCAGAGTCACCTGAGTAGCATGCATTGAGTGAGAAGAGTAAGAAACATCAATATTAGTTAGTCCCGTAATTTTACCTTTCTTCCTGCTTCACCTCTTGAACCTATTTGGGCAGGAATGAATATCAAAATCACAGATTTTAGTTCACACAAAGGGATACTAAACACCCCCACTGAACTGATGTGAAGAAGGCTGAAAGTTAGGCTCTGATGTGACTGCTGATTTTGGGGATTACTTGAATGATTTAACTCAAACTGAAGAGCCCTTTCTTCAGAATGGATTCGGCACCTATTATCTAAGAATCAGCTTAGTAAACCCTGTAAAATGTACACAGGACTTGCTTATGCAAGTCATGTATCAAGCAAAACAAGATTACTGAACCTGAACTAGAAGCGGAAAATTGCAGGAAGCAGCACTTCCAGGAGTTCTGGGGAGCAAGCAGTGCACCTCTACCACCTTCAAATCCTGCCCTTGGTCTCTGTCTAGAAGAAGGGAGATGGAACTTGGCTGACTCATTGACACATATGAATAAACCAAGATGATTCAAAAACTTTTTTGTGTGCCAGGAGCTATAGCCAGGTTGCTTATGGATGAGGAGGAGAAGGGATAATGCCTCCAATCCAATGGGGAACTTAAGAAAGTGCTATCTTCTTCACTGAAGAATTAAGGGATTATTTAACTAGCAACTGTCAGATACCAATGTGTAAGCAGCCAAGGTGATCATTTTCCTTATTCATAATTTAGTGCATCATTCTGTTTGTTGGACAAAACAGAAGCTACTGAATTTAGTACAGGGCTCATAAAATATTTTCATTAAAATAAAAACATTGCCTCTCCTTTGGGAAACCAGTGTTATACCCTTGCAGAATATCTCCTGCTCAGCCCTGCAGCTTTCACATAGGACTGCCCTCATTATTTCAGGCAAGTGGTATTTGTCTAATGTTAGCTCTGTGGTATGACAAATGGCTCACTGCTGTTTTGCCAGTGATTCATGAGGCAGAAATCCTCTATTGTCAGCACATCACAGAAGTGGTTAAATCTAAATACATCAAGTACTACACTGAAGAAATTCTCTGGTCAGTCATTTGTTCTCCTAACACAAAAAGGGTACACTCTGAAATTCAGTGCAACACATTGCTAAAACTGGGTTTCTTGAAAAGCTACCACCTTACAAGATCAATCAAGTTACATCCAAATCCATTACGAATTGCACAAGCAGTCAGCTATTGAAGCTTTATATATGTTATGCCAAGAGCAGATTTGCAGGAAATGTTCTGTATTTCCCTTTACAGGCCATGTCGCTACAGTCAACTGTATTCACTGCACTAGTCCTAGCTCTGCTACAGCTGGAGCCCTAACAAATGAGGCTATTTCTTCAACATATGTCCTTGGTTCTTAGAAGGGCCTACAAAGGTGTCACAGAAATTAGGGGATCCTCAGCTTTACTTGCTTATAAGGACTACTACTGCATCATCTTTTCCAAAATCCTTGGCAAGAGAGAAACCAGCAAGGAAGCTGTTCCCGGAAAAAAAAAACCAACTTTGCACTCCATGCAGCTCTTCCAGAAACCCACAGCTACATCAGTGTAATGCTGATTAACAGCTTGTGGGAGTAACTTGGTTTCCTGCTTCATGTCTTAACTACTGTTAAGTCTCCTTTGGCATGTCTCACATTTCAGAAGCAAACTCCTCTCACTCTTCATTGAACAAGCTAAACATACCCCAGCAGGTGCCCGATCATTTAGGAAGGAATATTTCTGTATACCATTCAGCTGTATTATCTCCTCGTGACTGCATCATGTCACATTATTCCTGCTGTAAGTCTGACATTGAAGCCCCACAAAACAGGAAACAACCCCAGAAAGCATAGTAATGTCTGCTCTGACAATACTGCATTTCTCCAGAAAAGACCAGGGGACTCTGCTTATATGGGCACGCAACCCTTCTTTACTGGGGTTTTCCAGAAACAGTGTTGCAACAATCCCACCATCTGGGATACCTTAAGCCTTTCCTCTCCTGCATCCAGAGAAGACTAAGTACTGAAGTACTACCAGCCCATTCAAAGTCAGCTTTGAGACAGAACAAGACTTTGCATAGTACAGTCTTGGTTAGCTGAATTTGAGAAATCAATTACAACTGCTTTCCATACAAAGTCTAAGCCCTTAGGATACCAGTTGTCCACACTAACATGAACAACAGGCATTTTGCACACTGAATGTAAGAAGCAAACAGACCTCAGATAAAGACACAGAACAGCCACTACATCGCTAGCAAGACTTCAGTAAGTCCCTTCTGGTAGCTGAAGCCTTAGACTCATTGGAATAATTATGTTTCAATAATGCACTTGGTATCTACTTCATTTAATTCATTTATTTCTGCTGTGTTTCAATATATCTAAGTTTTATCATGATAGGTCTCTACCAAGTATCCCAAAGCTGTCACATATACTTACAGAGACATGGTTTTAAACAGAAGTATAGATGCTTTTATTTTACCAGTTTACAGGTGGTCATAGTGCTGAAATATTAACGTATTTTTCAATGACATTTCAAAATAGTTTTTACTATAGCAGTGGATATTAGCTATAACAATTGTTCAAGATGATATTTCCCAAATACATCACCTATTGTAGTCACTGAAGATGGCACTACTTATTTGAAATTATGCTTTCCAAGGGCATTATTCAAATTCACATAACTGAACCATTGCTCAATAGCACAAAACACTTTTACTGCCATGGAGGTGAGCTATTCAATTCCAGTCCACAGTAAAGGAAATGCTGCTTGCTGTTGAGCCTTACAAGTACTTGCCTAAGCTTTGGCGGGACTGGAAACAGAAGTCACTTTCCCTTTAGATGGCAAAGGTGATGTGGATGGAGGAGACAGACCCTTCTGCCTCCTCTCAAGTTGCAGCACTCCCTGAGTACCCCTGAAGACTGGGCTGAATGACATGGAGGCTCAGGGAAAGGGTTTGTTCTAATTTTGTGATAACGGCACAGTCAGAGGCTCCTCCTGGCCAGCGCTTTATGAGGAGCAGCTTCCTGATGTGGATGCAGGCATGCAGCCCCACCAAGGAAGGCCCCTTCCCTTCTTGATGAACATGCACGCAAGCACACACACATACACACGGTCTTACACACACAGGCATCACGTGTTCACTGCTGTTGCACTGCTGCAGTAGACCTCAGTGTCTAGGGGGACTTTAACTTAAATTCAGCCATGGCAACCAGGAGGACTCTGCACAGCAGTTTTAGCAGAAACATGAGTTATTTCCATCTCTTAAATAGCTGTTCTTTTGCTTGTCTACACATAGTCTCTGGGCCATGAGAACAAGCCCCCATGCCAAACAACTAGATGCCTTTTCATTCAGGTTTCAGATCTGCCCATCTTCAGATCTTTATTCCCAATGCAGACAATCCTATTGTTTAAATAATTCACAACTTCCTAGAGAAATTGGGACAGGCAGACATGAAGAGTCATGATTAGACTGAAAGTCTGAGCAATTTCAAAGGTTCAAAGAAGAAAGTATTGAGAATATCTTCCATTTCTGAGCTGAGCCACATATTCAATGAATCACTTCTGCTAATAATGACAGCAGTTGTGTGGCTCCATACACAATAAACCAGCCTCTACTAATACATAAGCTGTGGGGCAAAATGTATAATATCACTGGCTACACACTTCACATCATCAAATTCACTTTTTGGAAACTGAAGTTAAGCACCTAAAATATACTGAGAGCATTGAATGAAAAACCAAATTCCCTGAGCACTCTTGGTTTCCATGGATTTTTTTGATTGTTGCTGCTCCACAGTCCCTAAGAGAATATCAGTACATCCAGTGGCCTGTTTCAGGGAAAACAGAAAACTTTTGAGCTTCCTCAGTAGATGCAAAGAACATCTATTAAAAAAAATATAAAAGCCAACTTAGCCTTTCTGCTATTCTGCCCCTTAAAGCAGCCTCCAGACAGCATTTAAAGGAAAATTTTTAGAATTACTATCCGCATACAAGTAACTTCATATTTACCCCATACCTGACTGGCTTCCACTGTTATTACCTGTTGACCTTATAATCTTGATCATTAATAATATCAAGGCATTTATTTCCTACCTAAGAATATCTTAAGGTGGCCTTCAGTCACTGAAAATTACATTTTCAACTCAAGTTAGTTCACACAAAAATGCAAAGTTTGGTCAGTCTTCTGAGTGCAAGAGATAATATATGGGCTGCAAGCCAAGAAGCAAAGTTTTACTCCTAGATCTGCAGTTGGCTTGCTGTGATGCTTTGGACAAATTGCACCTCTCCCTGCATGTCTGTTTTCCTTCACTAACCATGTCAACTTAAATGGTTCTTAAGGTAGGAAATGTTTCTTCCAAGGCCACAGCATTTGTGCAAGATTTTGATAGGACAGATAGACTAGAAAGTCCTGTAGTGGGCACACAGTCAGAAAGACATTCATATGGTCTCTCCATGCTAATAGTCTTTGTGACTAGTGATGGCTACTCTTGTCATAGCTCAAATCAATTTATACCAGATCACAGGTCTTGGAAGCAGAACTCTGGTGATATCATTTAATCTCCATAGCTCTTAAAATCTGAGATGGCAATAGTTAAGGCATACAATGTGGTAAGAATATTCTACTGTGGAGCTTCCTTTAGCATCAAGTTAGCAAATGTATGTAGGAATGAGTCCTTACTCTTGGAACAAAGGGAGTCTGGAGGGTTCTCACTGCAGTGCCTGTGCACACTGGAAGGCACTAATAAACCTTGATTCTTCTGAGCATTTCATTAAAATGTTTGGTTAAAATTATGTGCTGCTCTCCAGCACATAAAACCCAATTACCTTCTTTCAGCTGCATGTCTCTGCAGTTTGTACAGGTAATAACATCACAGATTTTCTGCTGCACAACTCCAGAAAACTTTTAGTCACTGATATCCTTTTAAGGAGACATCATTTAAGGGGAAAAGAAGGAATTCTGAAAAAAAATCCTAATCCCGTCTGCTTCTCCATGCACTCAGATTTCATTTTTTTCCTCTTCTTATCCAACAAGCTGTTTAACCTCAAGAAGATTTTAACAGTAGTTCAGAAGAAGAATCAGTTCAACTGTGACATCTTCCCTACAACCAGAAATTGTAATGAAAACTTCATAAATGGTAAAAAATCTCTTTTAAAGGAACCATTGACATTAATTCCATCTAAGGGGAAACCATGCAACTGAAGCATTGCTGGGCTGCTCTGTCCTGGAATTGTTAGTACATCTAAGAGGTCAAGTCTGATACTACCATCTTCAGTCAACTGATACTGTCATTTTCCTGAGAACATGAAAAAAACATCCCAGTGACTCTATTTTGCACCATTTTAATGGAGATACATTTCCAAATATACGAACCAGAGTAGCTGTCAGCTCCAAGAGATTCTAGCTAGATTCCCAGTATGGATCAGACAGGAACTCCACCCCATCCCTTGACTGTGTCTACACAGCTTCCTGCATAAATATGTAGGATTTCTGATACAATGCAGAGATACTATACAATAGGTACAGTCATTTCCATGCACTAACCACCATACCCTGCAGTAAAAGCAAGAGTACAAGGAGTTTAGAAGCTCCCAAGTCTGAGTGCTCTCAGTGTCTCTTTACCTTCAAATGAAAGTTATCAGTTTTCCTGATTATGAGTCTATACTTCAGTACTATCCCCTCAAGACAGAATTTGGCATTGCTTTTGATGACAGCCCTGCCTTAAAACAACTCTTTCAGGACTGTATTGGTAGGCTGAGTCCTTGCCACAACTCCAGAGATTAAAATCAATGATAAAGGGATGAGCTAGACCACAGTAGTAGCATCTTCAAAGGGAGATTCATTCCCGTTGCTCAGGTTGGTACCACCACTCTGTGTGGGAGAAAAGACTTCAGAGCAAAAGCTGCTTGCAGCTTTTCTTGTCCTTTGTCCTACAAATGCCTTGTGTGCCAACTGGTGCAAAATCTGCTCAAGTCTGATGACATGGGAGCCATAAGGCAGCCTCCAGTGCAAGAAAAAAAAAAAAGTTGCTACAATAGTGCAACAGCATTTTTGTCATCTTGTTTGAATACCAGTGGCATGCTCATCATAGGAGAGTTCTAACCATTATTACCTTGCTTAGCCTATCATCATCCAAGCATTTCTCCTCTTGAACACTGAAGATATAACAGCAGGTAAAGATTCAGTTAGATGAAGATATTACTTGTTTTAATGGCAAAACAAATTATATTCACAGTCAGAATCAGAACCAAATTGCCCCCATCCAACTAATGAACTCGAGATATTTATACATTGGTATTTAATGTTATCAGTTTATTTCCAAAATTTTTATGTAGTTTGCAATTGTTGAATGATAGCTACATATTCAAACCCAAGCAGAGCAATGAAGTTTTAGGCTCTCAATATGGTAATCAGAGCTACAGAATTGCTCAGCTAAACAGGAGACAAAGACCTGACCTTCATTATATGGTTAACACCAAGGTTCTCCTACTGTTAGCAGTGTCACCAAACAGGATAAAAGAACTTATCGACACTAATGTGATGTAGATAAGCAGACACTGCTTTATTAACAGCCGGCTGCTTAGGGGAGTCGTCTCACCAACAACACACACCTCACTCATGTAGCATGCTGATTATATAGGATATAATGATGCATATTAAACAGACTCTCATACGTAGTCATATCAATTCTTGTAACTAATTTTCTTAATCCCACCCCTTTCCGGTCATGTGCATTTTGTCTTTAAACTGAATCAAAGGGCTGCTTTTACAACCACCACGGACCACCGACTCAAAAGAAAGACCCTCCAATGTCCTTGTCTCAAGGACTTTGGCTCACATTACAATTCTAACATGCTTCAAGGTCCCTTCACAATGTATCCTTTAGAACATCCTCGTTGACAGGGCAATAAATCGTCCTTACCGAACAGTTTAACAATAGTACCTGGTCATGAACCTTATTCTTTGAATAGAAATCTGGTTAATGATTATTACCAGCCTACGTGGCCTTAGCCTGGGACATTACAAATGACTTTGTAGCAGCATGACTGGTTGTATGGTTACTCTAAACTAAATACAATATTTCTATGGCTACTTAAAACATTACACAATTATCTTTTTCTAAGTATTATAAAAACAATACTCCTATAAAATTCCATTTAATTGATTAGGCCTAATCATTCCTTATTTAAATCAAAATCACCAAAAATCACTAAAATCAGCTCAAATTGATAATAAATCAGTAACAGCAGGACTATGCTGGTTTTTAATTCTCCATTAGGAGGAACACAGTCCACCCCAGCAAGCAGTACAAAATCTTTTGGACAGATGTGAGCTTGTCCAGAAACTTTATGTTTCACAAAGATCAAAGGTATGGATTCAGCTTGTAAATATGGTAAACAAAAGACCCTGGCTTCAGATTTGTAAAGTCAACAACCACAGAAACCCAGTGTTCATGCACTGCTAGAAGCAGCAGAGTTGGTTTTGTTGTGTTTTTTGGAAGTCTTTCCAACTGAGAACATGAGGGCTTATAAGCATTCCTTCATATGGTGGCTTTTAACAACAGTTGAATAGTTCTTTTTGCAATAGAATGATCAGCATGATCTAGGCAACTTTCCATTTTCCCAAGCCCTCCTTTCATCTCCCCTAGTTGTGTTACTCCGGGGATCTGAAATCATGAAGTCCTGTCTTCAACTATACTCTAGTACTGAGGAACTGTGAATGCTCAAGACCCAGTTCAGAGACAAAAATTGCCCAGTGGTATTTTTATGAGCCCACGAGCTAAAACAGAGGATGGACTCACTCCACAGGCAGCAAGAATTCCCTGTTTGTGGTCTTTCAATATTCCTGTCACTGCGACTCCTAACAAATGACTTGCCAAAGCTAGAATGCCTCATTCCCCCCAGACCCAGTTAGTCAGTTTGCGCTTGGACGAGGAGGAGTAAAAGTACTCCTTAGCAAGCCAGAAGTGTCCTCAGGGCAAACGGAGTGAAGAACTGCTAGTGAATGCTCCATGTAGTTCATAATTCTGACCTTCTAACACTTTGTTCAGATATATGGCAAATAAATCCATGGGATGTGTCATCTGTAATGTTCCTGGCAACAAGAAATGTAAATGCAAATACTCCTCAAAGAGTTCATTTCATTCCTCTCTAGTTCAGACGTCTTCCACTATACCCACCACTAAATGCACCATGAAGTTATTTATTGTATAGACATTTGGTCTAAAGGCTGCTTTCCTGGAGGTATTAAAATCCATTAGATGCTGTAAACTACTGCAAATGACCCTTGGGTAAGAGTACCAGGCTTTGTACCCTGCATACCAGTGACACTGGGTTGACCTGGCAGACAGCAAATATCATGCATCTGTGGAGGTGGAGCCCCAGAGGAGAGCAGTTCTGCCTCAGCTCTACCAACATAGCATTGTCACCTGAATGACCAGGGCAGGAAAATGTCCGGAGATGGATCTGTTTCATGGCCTTTGGCCCTCCAATAAGTAAAGTACTGTTTGGGCATCATTATGCCAAGTGGTAGCCTGTGTGGTGGTGTGCTCTGACCTTCAGCTCCCACAGCAGCCTGCTTTTAAGGAAAAGTAAGAGCAAGGGTGTCTGTAAGTAGTTCTGGCAGTCCTCACAGATCCATAACGAAGACACCTGTCCTGGTTTCGGCCAGGCTAGAGTTAACTTTCCTTGGGCTGAGAGGGAGCACAGCTGGAGGGCCGGGTCCCAATAGACCCTTGGACCATTCCATGTCATGTGATGTCAAAGCCCAGCATATAGGCGGGTGCGTGCTCTCACGGGCTCCGGTCCCTGCTCGGTGAGCAGCTGCTGCATTTTACCCGTCTTGGACTGCTGTCATTACTGTTGGTTTTGCTAGTACCCTTTTTTTAACGTACAAATTTCTTATTTTTTGTCCCCCTGCTATTTCGCTGGGGAGGGGGGGGTTAAACAACTGGCCACAGGGCGATTTGCTACAGGCTGAGTTCAAACCACAACACCACCAAAGCAGTGACTGAGACACTTAAACCCTGACACAAGTACAGCTTTCAAGCAAGAATATGGCAAGGAAATTAAAAGGAAGGACAGTAGCTGAGGAGTGGAAACTAAACAAGACTGGCTTTCCCCCAGCTCTGACAAACCTGCAAGCTGATGGCCCCTTGTTCTCTCCTCCCCACAGAGCTGTTAGTTCACATTTCAGAGCCAGGAAGTCCTTCTTCCCCTACAGAATGGACGGAAACACAGCTTCTATTAGTGAGCTAGTACTGCACAAGTCTGCCTCTAGGAAGTCTTGAATTCCCTTTAAGTCTACTCCTTGCTCGTGTTTGTGAGTTTGTAGCGGAAGTTTAGTATCCCAAAGCCTCCAGAGAGGAGATGGGAGGGTCAGGGACTGTAACTGCTTCAAACCAAAGTGTAAGTAAACCTGTTCTCCAAATCCTGTTCAGAAACTTAACTCAGCTTTCCAGTTTTCACAGCAGAGAGCACAGACCTCATACCTGTCTTTGTCCTCATTCAGGAACTGCAGGTTCCTGAAAACTGACATTCCCATGCATCAGCTTCATGTAAGGCCAGTTGTGCACGTACACCAGGATGAGCCTGAGATACAGGAAGACTTTGCTCTGTCTGGTAAGTAGTGCTAATGCAGGCATAGAAAACAGCAACTTTTGTAATCCTCATGCTTTTCTCAAAGAAAAGGGAATTTATGGTTGTGTAAGTCCTTTGGTGGAATAAAAATCCTTTTTTTTGAGTTCTTTTGTGTATCTTGTCCCTAGCTAGTTACTCATGATCCGTCTTGCAGCTTTTCAGGTTGCCTTGCAAGTTCAAGGACTAGCAAAGACTAGGTCCATACATACTGCCTATACTGACTGCAGGGCAGAGAAAACTGGCCATAAATGCATATGAGTAGAACTGACCAAGAAACAGAAATTCAGAGAGTCAACAGATGGTTCATGGGTCAAATCTTAGCCCTGATACACGGCTAGGACTGACCCTGTTTCTTCCTAGCAGATACATCCGTGTATGCTTTCAAGTGAAATATCCCAGACAATTAACATGTCTCAGTTTTCCAGTCCCAGCCAGTCAGATGAACACCACCACCCTGCTTCCTGTGCACAGTTCCTTCAACTACAGGGAAACAGGATTAATACAGTTTTAGACTTGGCTTGATACCTGGTTAACATAGGAATGTGCCTTTCAGCATGCTATTAGTAAATTCATAACAGCAATTGTTCTTCTTAACACTGATTAGCTGCAGTAATTTTGGTTTAATCTTTTAAATTAATTGTTCAAAAATGCCCTAAACAAAGACAAAAATACTTGACTGACACATGGGATTTTCCCACAGAAGGTCTTCCCCAAGATTTTCCCCCTAATCCTTGCAACTTCTTGCTTTCTTTCAGCATGTGGCATCTCTTACCTGCTCTGCTCTGTCAGTTATATTTTATAGGATCTCCAAAACACTCCATCGTTATGGCCTGATTTTTCCCACAACCAAGGGACTTCTGCTGGTGCCTTCCTGCCATTTGCAGGTGTCCTCAAGAATTAAATCACTGCTGGAATTATAAAAGCTGAGCAGTACAGTGTTAACATTTATGTGTGTTCCTGTCATGCTCTGACACCTCCACATGGGTGTCAGCCAAGTAGTAAAGCAGTTCTACTTCAGCAGAGATATCAAGGATCACAACAGCAACTGACACCAATATTTTTAAGGCATTGAGCTAGGCCTGTTGTTACAGTGGTGCTTTGAAATAAGTAATAGCTTCCAACAGGAAGCAAGAGTTCCACCCCAAATATGTCTGTCAAATCCAGGTTATGTCCTTCAGGTGATGAAGTATGTCATGCAGTGATTTCTAGATGAGCTTTGCATATAGTGCCAGTCAGGCTGCCCTCCAAGTGCAGTCTCTGGGACAGTTTTGTTACACCAAAAGCAAGAGATACAGGTGCCAACATATAAAAAACCCTTGAATTTTCATTTCAGCTTCCTCAATCCAGGTTTTAAAGGTTTCTCAAATACTGATGCTGTGTCAGATTCAGGCTCATCTCATCACCAGAGTCTGCAGCACCACACTGTGAAGAGTGGCTGGTTTTTGTAGTTCATGCCCAGGCAAAATTCTAACTTTCTACTAGTGTCTACAGAAGATATTCGCTATTTGTATTTCTTATTAACTTATTAACTCTAACCTGAGTCTACAGAGTGTCACTTGTTCCTGAGAGAGGGCAGCCATGAAGACTGCCATTTCATGTGCTTCTCTTTGGTTTATTGACACAGGATTGGGAAGCAGGAAGGGACCCTGTGGGATCTGGATTAACAAACCATCTCAGAGGAACATGGTTAGTATTGCAAGCCCAGACAGTCAACCAGTGAGGTGTGGGCAGTTAAGTTTCATTGGAAACAGTCAGCTCGGGCTAAGTACAAACCCTGCTGGTCTACACTACCTTCCCTCTGTTCACTTAGAAGCTGTGCCAATTCACACACACACTATTTCTAGCAGTGGGTGCATATCAGATTACCTGATAGCTTCAGATAGACCTTTTTGCAGAGCATATTGCAGAGCAATATATTCCTGGCTGCTTTGTGAATCACAGAATAATAAAAGGCAGACATCATCTGGTCAGGGCTATAAACTGCATACAGCTTGAAACTGCCTTATTTCACTAATTAATGTCACTGGTTAATGTAAATGTTTGTCTATAAATGAGCACATTATGCATCTATTACAGAAGGCTGCATGTCATCAGGAAATTAATGCTCAGAAGCACTGACACCTCTGGTTGTAACACTGCTCAAGCATTGCTGAGACTACTGCAAAACAGGTGAGATTTGGCAATCGTAATGATGTAGTATACTTCACATTTGCTAGGAGCCACGGTTAATGATTATGCTAGTAGCTATAGTTACAGCATATATGGAGAGCAATAAGAAATTCATAAAGAATAGGCTTTGATCTCCAAATCTTCAAAAATAGGTAGAACGTCCTGGACCCTAAAGACAATGTTTGGGATTGTGTTGAGGTTGAGTTCTTTGAAAATGTGGCAAAGTGACTATTCCATTACTTCAACTGTCAATGAAACTAACTTTTGAGTGTCCTGAAAGTGAACTACCTTCATTATAATACTAAAAAACACACCCGCAGATCAAAAAGACCATTGCCCCTGAGCATCCATAGTAGTAGAAGCATTATGTAAACCATATTATAATTGTATGTTAATCACTAACCAATCAGTATCTATTAGGTGTGTTTGGAAAAGGACTAACCTCTGACTTTTGTGTATAAAACAAGCACGAAAACCTGCTGTTGGTGTGCTTGATTTGTGGAAAAGTCCACCGAGCACCCAGGCCTGAATAAATACAGTATCTCACCTAAGCATGTTAAGATTGGTTTACTGCATGCTGGGCACAAATCTGCTTTTTGGATAACAGTGAAACACATGCTTCAGTACTTCCATATTCAAATTACTGCTGGAATAAGACTGAGTTTGTCTGCTTCATTTATCAGTAATAGCAATAATGTTCCTGGTGTCTTAGTCTGAAAGAGTCTGTCAAAAGCTTGAGGTAATCTCCTCATCAGAAGGGACTCATATCTTACGTCTTGTCAGCACATCCACACCCATGACAGGTTGGGGATCATAGGGAACCATCTTACTTTTATTTGGACATAGTTCATGTCCAGCCCTGAAGCCTCCCTCACCACAGGCACTCTGCAAATGATAGTCATGTCTTCTGGACATAAGTGTAGAGGGCTTTGGGAGCAGAGAAATCTTGCTCTGTGTCATGCAGGCCACCTTTCTATTGAAACAAGAGAGGCAGCTGCATTGATCCTGCAGGAGGAAGAGGGTAGCTCCCACAGCTTTTGAGAACATTTCTGTAGCTCAGGTAGCACCGGGGAAGGAGAAGAGACTGCAAGCAGTAGTGGACGCGCAATGGAGTAATGGAGGAGTGTCTTGCCTACACCTGCATGTCAAGCAGACACAGACATAAGGAAAGCAGAAGGTAAGGAAAATATTGCTTTCCCCTCATTCATTTGTTAAAATTGAATCAAAGTTTGATCTTCTGGCTTCTCTAGGCAATGTCACTTTTACTGCTTATGCTTCTATCTTTGCTCAAATGGTATAAATCACTGGCTTGAGCATGAGGCAAGACTTGGCAGAGTGGAGTGGTGGGGTTCTGTGCACACCAAATTACTAAAACAGGGGTGTCCCAGAAGGAAAAAACAACCAGTCTGAAAGACTTCCTGAGTTATCTTAACTTTGTAACAAACTGATTTAGAGAGTTCATGCACACAAGGGTTTTGCTCTGATTCAGATAGGTCAGTTCATACATTGATCGTTCCGTTGGTCCAGTTTTAGCATGTGAACAAGGCATTTGGTAGTTAGATGCAGGGAACCTCACTAATCATTTTTCTGCTTTAATTATCTTTTAAGTCAAGACATCTACTAGTCTCTGAAATCCACTTCTCAGTTACTGGCTTCCTGGCTTTTAGCAGTTACTTTGGAGAAAGGACTGAAAACCAAGAAAGACATTAGTTTTCTCTTACACTATTCCAAATCGGAGTTAATGAGCTTCCTGATCAGAGAGCAGGAAAAGTAGGTAGCTCTAAGGCTACATAATGGAATTACAAAGGGAAGAATCTGAGAATTGAGAATCACAGTAGTTTCCTATTGTCAACACTGATTTTACTCAAGGCATTGTGAATTACCCAGTTATATGATGCAATATTGTGGCTAAAGATGATAAGATACAGTTTACAAGAGAAGACATGGCCTTTTTGATACAGCTTCTAAAATGTTCTCAGATCTGGGCTTAAGAATTGCTCAGTGCTACTGTGGTAAGTATAAAACTTGCCTACATTTTGATTATTCAAGATATTAGTGGTAGAAGTAGATATGAAATATTTACACTGCAGTGGTCCTGTCAACAGATATACAAGAGCTTCACCAATGAAGCAGCTGAGTTAATAGCAGTCAGGCTTTTAGATTCTGGGAACAGTAGCACAAGAGAAAGCTGTCCATGAAAATGCAAGCAGACTGTATGTCCTCAGTGCTTTCATACCAAAGTTATGCTATGCATCCATCTGTGAGAAACTCCATGGCTGTGTTTCAGTATAGTTTTTTTCAGTATTTGAAAGTTAACTTCACATCAGATGCCAGGGTTCAGTAACCAGTCTCCTCCTCACATGCTCTTTCAGACTGCAAATTTGGACCAATGGGTTTTTAGGCAATTCTTTTACACAGGAATGAAGGGCAGATACTGATGGACTAAACTCATCCTTGCCAAGAAAACTGGATCATGACTCATGCTGAGGCTTGCAAGAGTATAGAGTTCAGTCATGCAAAATGCTGACTTCCTTCAGGGAGGGCTTATCCTCCTGAACTCTCTTACCCTTGGCTCCCAAGCAGAGCTTTCACACTCCTGGTGAGAAAGGCAGGCTTGTCAACCAAGCATTTCCAGGGCTTAAAGCTGTCCTCAGTCCTTCAGGATCTTCATCCTCTACACAAGATCATGTCTGTCTCAGCAGGCATTGCCCTAAGGAAAGAGCTCCAGGTGGAAGTTAGGCTAAGAGCTTGTAGAACTGAAGCTCCAGGATATAAACAAGGAGGAAGGAGGGAGAGAGAAATTGGTAAGGAATAGATCCATTACTGGTTCAAAGCAGGCATTTGTAAGCATGCACTGGGCACAGTAGCATTACACACACCTCTTGCTCACTATAGTGATTTCAGAGCCTAGAAATGGACAAGGAGACCAGAAAAATGGCTTGCCACAGCCTGCCTTCTGCTGTAATTTGAATATTGCCTGTGTGAGGTGAGCATAGCACTGCCCTCTGCTCTGGCTGGCATGGGTACTAGAGGAACAAACCTGCACAAAGTTGACAGCATCAGGTTGCTCCCTTTCGAAGCAGTGTCAGACAGACTAGACCTTATTGCAGAGGGGAAGGCCCTAGTAAAGACCATCAGCATGATCACACAAATATTGACATACCCATTTGTGGACATTTGTGCCACTGACATCCAGCAACTCCACCAGAAGGAAGTAGCTACTGGAGGCCAGAAGTCATTATTATAATGTTGTTGTAGCTGCACTGTCTTAAGGTTATGTGAGTTCCCAAAATATGTAGAGAGGACTAATGTTTGTCTTTTCAAGTATTAGTTAATTGAATAGCATATTCCTCTGACACCCAGAGCTCTAAAAGACTACAGTGGGCTCCATGGAAATAGACAGTATTGGGCCTGTTTATTGGAGTTAATGTTTTCATTAATAAAGGAATTAACATTTTACTTTTGAGGTGTACAAGCACTTTGGAATAAAGCAATTTTATCTTTAATTCTTCTCAGTCTCTTGCACATGGAAATAGGTATGGCAGCTGTCTACAATCTCTTTGCTTCCTTGTCCCTTCCTTCCCCAAACAGAAAAACATTTTTTTTATATATAAGTGCCGACAAAAAGATTTTGCTGCTGAGAATTTTGAAAGGTAATTTTAAACTTTCCACCTGTTGGGATTTCTTATGCCATGGAAATTTTGTATTCAGGATATTTATGAAAACAGACTCCAGCATCCCAGTCGCAACCTAATACATAATGAGACAAATCCTTGAATTTATTGTTTTAGACCCTGCCTTTTTTGTGAATTACTTCCTTGAAAGAAATGAAGGAAAATGTGAAGTTCATTCAGGAAGTCCTTGAGGCACTCCTTCCCAATCCATCCTTGTCCATAAGAGCAGGCACAGGTAAGAGTGATCTTTCATCTGGCCTAGTGGATTAAGTCAGTAGTTTTATGTTTTAGCATTAAAAATGCATTACTCAAGAATGGTGGGAATCAGGATGCATGTGCACTGATGCCAGGCTAACACTTCCTGGGGAGCCTGCAGGACTGTAGTGGTCTGATGAATGCATTCATGAACACCCCTATCTGAAATATCCCAGTGACCAGTGTAAATTTAGAGTCACTGAGAGTGCCATAACAGATCTGTCTCTACCTTCTTTGGTGTGAAGTGCCAAACTAGTTGAGAATGCATTTGTCCATCATGTGATTGCAGCGGCTGTTCCCTGCTTCCTATGGTTTCATGCCATTTTATATGCAGCAATTAGGAAGGCTGCTCTGGGTATTGGTGGTATTAGCATTCCTGACCCCACATTTCAGATGGGAATAAATCAGTAGTAAAACTTGCAAGTATACTCCTGAAAGGAGACAAAATCTGTCTTCCAAGTCTGTTTGATCCAGTTTTCCTCTGGAGATTTCTCTTTATTTTTGGTTTGCTTGTAACAGAATCCTGTCAAGCAAATACCAGGTAAACATTCAATGACTTAGAACCTCTCCTTTAAAGTCAAATTTGAACAAATCTTCTACCTATTGCAGCCGAGTTACAGTTTTTTCTGGCCTTGAAATATAACCAAGTCGTAGGATCACTGGGGGTGTTGAATTTTCTTTTAATTTTTCTCTTTTATTTTCTTCAAACAGCTCTGATTGTTGCAATGGCGAAAAAAAAAAATCACTCTTGGTTTTTTGAACCTTGCTAGTTCTTGCAGTGGGCTGTCTCCAGTGGATAATGGGGGATCTGAGTCTGAATGCCTTGCAGCTCTTGAGGAAATGGAAGGGAAGGATTTTCTACAGATTAAGTACTGATTGATGTTTTCCTCTGGGAATCAACACACAATCTGTGGTAAGGAGAAAAATTAAGACATGAAGAGTCTACTCACATTAGTCTGCTCAATTTTCATTACAGAAATGCTGGATTCTGCTTTCCTCCATCCATTATAAGACATTTCCTTTCTCTCCAGGGTCTTCCTTACTGTTGTCAAAGGCCGGGGGGGGGGGGGCATTTAAGATAATGAATTAATTTAGTAAGAGGTGAATCCCCTTGTGTTCCTTGTGTTCTAGCCAGTCCTCAGAGATTAGAGGAGCTAGGGGTGGCTGGACTTATCTCTTAATAGGTATGCCAGTTATGGCTGTAACTGTAGGCCTGACCCGGGTGCACGAACAGACCGTACGCTGTAGGTCCGGTTGCATTCAAGAGAAGCAGTCGGGTTCACGCATAGTGCGGTTTATTCTTATGCAACATCTACAGATTCTTTGAGATTGCTTACAATAAATGCACAGACTGCAGGTTGGCTATATAGCACTGCACACAAAAAACTGATTGCAATCACACCCACTTAATTCCCAGGTAATTACTTGGCGTAGCCAACGGCCCAAATCTTACCAAAAGGCATCCCTTTTGGGGGGGGGGGGGGGTGAGGAGCACAAGCCCATCGATCTGTCCCTCCAATTTGGTAGTATCAGATTATCGTCTCTGAGTCAGATACAAACTCACAGTAGTATTTATCTAAGTATATATGTGTGAGTGGGTGGGACTGTGGTCAAGCCATTGTTTCTTGAGTAACAACACAGCAAGGTGTGTGTGCACGGTGTGCGCTGTTTTTGTGGGAGAAGAGGAAGAATGAGAGACAAGGTCTGCAGAGCAAAAAAGTCCTTGAGAAAAGGGGAAGAGCAGGAGATAGATCTGTATAGTCATATCAAATGTTCCTTGAGAAAAGTGGAAGAACTGGACGGCGCAGCCTCCACCTCGCTTCACATTCCTCCTTGGTGCCATGGCAACACAAATCACTGGATCTCCATCCTGTCCTGTGTTTGTTCTGGGCACCATGTGTTAAGAAAATGTGTGTTTTGCAGGTTTTTGCGCTGTTTTGCTTTTCCCACACTTCCAACAGGGGAAGACAAAGCTGATGAAGTGTTTTGTTGCTGGGGTTGAAACACCCCTGTTCATTGCATTTTTGAATGTGGCAGCCTCAGAACTGCAGAGATGCTGCAATCTCCTCAGAAGGAAAAGCTGTTTCAGACTCAGCTTCTCTGTATACCATTGCCTTTGCTCCCAAGGTGAAGATGAAAAGTTAATCAACTGTCCTGTCTTTTGGTACAAAGCCGCATGAATTAAGGAGAGTAAGCGTGCCTGAGACCTTGGCCTTAGTTGCCTAAGGACTGCTCAGAAGCACCTGCACAGAGAGAAGACTGGCAGCTGTACTGCCAGGACAAAAGCCCCATGTAAGCCACTGTCCTGTCTGATAGCAGCATGTAGAGAAAGACACAGCAAGCAGTTGGCAGCCTTTCTCCCACTGAGTCTCAGCTTTTGGATGTCATGGGCTCAGACCTCCTCAACCAGAGAAAGGTAAAATCGTCTTCCTACCTGTTGGTCCTTGGACTTTTCATTCCTGAATATGTCTAGCAGTTCTTAAAGATTAGGTTTAAATGGGTTCAAAATACCCTGTGCTAGTGATTATAACTAAACCAAACTACATTTCCTTATGGCTGGAACCTGTCCCTGATTGCCTTGAGCATCATGCACCATGCTGAGCACATGCAGTGGTCTATTGCTCTCTTTATGTAAGTTCCTTCCTTTGAATTCAACACTGAAATCATGTTTTGTCCCCTTTGAGCCCAGCTGTGCATCGAGACCTGCAAACATCTCAGTAGTTTTGACGCCCGCAATTGCTACAAATCTGCTTTTGGCAATCAGTGGTGCATCAGCTGCAGTTTTAGAGTGACATTTTGCTGGTACCCATAGAAACAGCTGGTTTCGAGTCCTTTGGTGAAGACAGGGTTTATGTCTACCCATATACAACTCAGAAAAGGGAGGGATAGGATGGATGCTGCCAGACAACTGAAGATTTAGCTTAATTTTTCTGAGTTCACCAGGAGTTCACTGTAATCACCATCCGGAGAAAAGGAGTTGAGCCAATGCTGAAGGCTTTGGCAGAGAAGGCTTAGGCAGAGCTGAGACAGAGCCTATTCCTGAATTGCTACAGCTCACCGCATCATCTTTTTTTCTGGGCAGACCCCAGTAGTCAGTAGTTGTAAGACAAAAAGTACTACCAAGTCTGCCTCTCAAGTCATACTGAAACAAAATAGCAAGAAGCAATTTTGCATATTTGGCTGTCTGATACAGAAAAAGATGCCACACGCTTGGGAACATCAAGTCTTAAGTGTCTCACAGAAAACAAGTGAACTGGACACAAGGCAGAGTCAACACAAAGTTTGCCAGCTGTTCTATTAGATCACCACTCCTAATAGTAAGCATGTCCATGTCTCACCAGTGCCAGCTTCTGTAGTCTAGACATATCATGAGGAGAAAAGCCCTAATTGCAGTCTCCATTTTGTTGGGGGACGCACTGTTTTACCGTGCTAGACAGAAACACTTGTCTGTAGCACATTCTCTCCTCACTGTACTGCCACAAGTAAGGAGAAAAGCTTTATATTCATGGCAATAAATTCAAAGCCGTATCCCCTGGTGTGTCCTTAATAGCATTTTGGAAATGGATCTAGTTTTTAATTGGAGTCTCAGGAATTTAAAATTGCATTGCTGTCAGTGGAGCCAAGCAGCTGTCTCTCTCAAGAAAGAAAAAGATTCAGAGAAAATGATCCTAGCTTTGTTGCAGGATAACAAGCGGACATGGTTCTGCAGATGCCTTCTCTGAGAAGCAGCAATATCAAGTGGGATGGTGTTCTTGTAGCTGACCTTGAATAATTCTCAAATAGTTGAGGGCTTTGAAGCAGGATGAAATGTCTTGTGAGAAATCAAAGACATCAACAGAATGGCATTTGGCATAACTTTAAACAATGAGGCTTAGGTTCAACCAACCCGCATGGGCTCAGGAAAATTAGGGCCTGGTTGCTCCCCCATAGTTGCCACATAAGTAAAAAAGGTGTCTTCTTCCCTGCCTCAGGTTCCTCATCTGTTGATATTGGCCCTAATAAGGCACCACTATTTCAGACCAAGAATCATGGTATTTTCCTACAGTAATCTCTTACAGTGGTATTTTTAGGGGAGCCTGAACTGCTTCAGTGCTTCAGTCAGTCAGCATTTCACTGGTAGAAGTGTTAGCAGTTAGACAAACAGGAATTTGATTGCAGCTGTCTGTGCAGTTAGGCCAGTGCTAGGAGGGTTTGGAAATGCAACCCATGCCTTCATCAAGAAAAGATGAAAGGGGGAAAAAAAAAAGCAAACAAGCAATCCAGCCACATGTCTGTTCTCCTTCATGGAGTTCATAACAGTGGCAGCAGCAAAATAAGTAATGTAATTGGCTAGGCATATGTCACCAACAGGGACAGGATTAATATGATAAATTTAATAATGGACCTCACCACTTCCTCTTTTCTCTTTCCTGTTCTGTCCTGCCATACATAAGCACTCTTGTTAGAAAAGCTATTTTCAAGCTAGTTTCTGACTGTTGTACAGCCCCTGGAAGACAAGTGAGAGTCACATCTGCTGCCACTTGCCAACAGGAAAGGGAAAAGTAAGAACCATTGTTAGTTAAATCAGACCTTCTCTCTAATTCTTCCCTCTCCTTGGTGTTATGATCTGATCACTTGAGATCAGCAGTCACCTCTTCCCTGTCCCACCCTAGTTAGAGGAATCTGCCCTGGCTCTGGAGAAGCTTGATCTATGAGCAGGAGTCATGTTGTGGCCAGTAATGGATCTCCACTGAGACACCTTCACTGCAGTCTCTCTGCAAGAGCCTGGGGTCCCTGGATGCTCCAGTGAAGACAGATCTCTGTGCAAGCTGTCTCCAGCCCTAAGCAGCACAGAGTGTCCATATCCAGTGTTCAGGATTTAAATTGAACAAAAGCAAGAGTGGAAGGAAGAGTAATAAATCTTTTAAAGGGACACGCATACAAGAACCTGCCATTGAGTCTACTGGTGGAGGTAAGTCTCAGTGCTCCTGGTGTTTAAGGTTGTGCCAGTTTCTTTCATAACTTCAGCTTTGAAGGTGTTACAAAACAGTTCTGCCAAGGTGTCACACCTTGGTCAGTCATAAAAGACCAGAGAGGCCTTAGAGAGGGGCAAAGAACAAGAAACATGGTCTAGCAGGACTAGATGTCTACTTTTCTAACACTCGGCTAAGCCCTGGTCCCTTAGAAAGGTCTAACACATCAGCATAGCTGAAGTGCAGCCTACTGGCAATGCATGTGGAAGTATGTTTTCCCTTACCTATTGCTTCTCTCAGGAAGCATTGTTGTACTCCAGGCAGATACCGGCAAGAAATCTCTTTATAAACAAAGCTGATGTGAAACTGCAATAGACCTTCTCTGCACTGGACTAAGAACTCTAGACCTTTCAGGCTAGCAGTCTGCACATTAGTCTACTTCAACCCTTTAGAAAGTTAGATTTCTTATTTTAGATGCGTATGTGTGAATGTTAATCATGAAACAAAGATTTCCTTGTAAAATACCATATTGCTGTCTGAAACAGAGAACAGAATTTTCAGCTCAAGGAACAAAATGACTCAGTACTTTATTTATTTTAATGGATCACTTTTTGCATGTGTGTTGCATTAGTTGATTTGAAGCAAAGCTTGACTGAAACAGTGCAAGATCCACCTATGAGAAGAGCTCTACAAACTACTTCATGAACTGATGGGCTACTCAGTCTGTTTCCGTGCACCTTCATCATCTTTTAGCTCTTCCCCATCTCCAGCACACAGAGGCAGCACTGTGCACGAAGTATGAAAATAGAGCTACGTAGCAAACCTCTTAAAATTTTATTCAAGTGCCCCCTCTTGTGGATGTAGAGCTACATGCAGCCAAATACAGTTTTAAGAGTATTACTTGAAGTTAATCTAATAAGGAAGAAGTATCAAATATTTTTAGTGGAGGAAGTCGAATTTGGTCCTGTGGGTGGCTAATATTAAGCTGGCTTATACCACGACTTTGGCTTTGAAAATACCTTTCATTTTAGGAACTTTATTAGTGTTTGCTCTTGTATGTATTCCATGTAGCTAGACTTCTTTTGAAAATCATGGGTTGCATAAATGGTAGTGTCCATGAAGAGAGGATCAGTGACAGGCATTGATTATATGATTTTAAAAAAAATTAATTAAAACATGATTAAATGGCTAAAAGTGAAAAAGACAAACATTCTGTGGGGGAAGACTAATGAGAGATGAGCTACTATTTCTACTGCAGAGTTATCTAGATATGGAAGTCCTGCCATGATACTATATAGTTGGACCAGGGGAGACTTAACAGGAGGATTTCATGTTCTTCCAGCCCATGTGTAGTGACTGTAAGAGCACGGATGACAACTTCTAAACATGACCTTGGTCTAAAAACCCATTGGCTTACCAATTTTCCCAAAGCTGGGCACGATCTGCTCTTCCCAAGGCACAGAAATTAGTTTATAGGCTGCTGCCACGAACATGACAGGGATGACAGAGCCAGGCCATCCATGGCTGCCTGGTTTCTCTCACTCCCAGGAAGACACCTCCATCACAGACCAGCTCTGGGCAGAGCAGTGCAGAGCAGGAATACAGACTAGCATTAAAAAGAGGAGACCCAAGGACCTGCTGATACAGTCCATCATTGCAGGCCCATGGGCTCCCATGGCTTGAGTGGTACCTGGCATGGACTGTGGGGACGCCAAGCCCCTGCCTTTGATCAAGTGCTCTCCCAAAGTGCTTCTCCCAAAAAAGTGTTCAGGAGGGTGGCACAGCCACATCCCCCACGACAGCCCACCGGTCCACGCTGTGCTCGGGAGAGAGCAGGATGAAGCCTCTGCAGGGGCAGGTGAGTCCCGTCAGGGTCCTGCCCAGGTGTGTCCAGCAGGGACTCGAGAGACAGAGAGTGTCTGGGCGCCCCTGACGGTTCCGGGCGGGGAGACGGGCTTAGAGCCGTGCTGCGCAGCGGCAGCCGCCGTGAGGCTCCTGCCGGCCCCGAGAGCCGCCGGGGAGCCGCCCGGCCAGGTCCCGAGCGCCGGAGCCGCGGACGGGAAGGAGGAACGGTGGCGGAACGGCTGCCCCTGCCGGCCCGGGACCGCACGCCTGTGGGCTGAGAGCCGGGCCAGAGGAACCACGCCCGCCGCCATCTTCTTTCCTGACCTGAAGCCCCGCCCTATCCCGGGGCGTTTGAGGAGATGAACACGAACACTGATCTGGAGAAGTGACCGCCTCCTGTGGTATCTTTACGAGGGCTCAGGGGTGCAACCACCTGTGGCAGGAGCACCCACCCTGACAAAGATGGAGCTTCCATACTCCAGATGGCTGCTGATTCCTTTTTATGCCCTTGTTCTCAGGTCTTTATGGTAATTGGGGCTCCCAGCCAGTCTGGTATTGACCACAGATCAGATTCACGTAGGGTATAAATGGAGTCCCCTCAAGTAGCCATTTTCATACAGTCCTTTTTGGGGAAGTAAGGCTGTGGTTGAGATCTCTCGTCTTGGGTTAGGACAACACCCAAGGAGAACTCCTGGAGGTTAGGAGCCCTCACACTTGGGTGAATGATTGTATGTTTTGGATTGTTGTTCAATCCTAGAAATTCCTTGAATTGGCTGTGTAATATTAGTTTCCTCTCATGGACATGTGAATCTGTTGTTTATTAATGATTGCTGGAGTGCTAACTGATTGTACTTAATTTTTTTTAAAATTATTTTTCCTGTTTGAGACCCTCTGCAACACCACCTTTGGCAAATGGACATCCAGGGCTTGGTGCTGGAGGCATTGTTTGGTGGCTCTACAAGTAGGAGAAAATCCCCAACAGTGAGGTAAGTCCTCCCCATGGGAGGAAGCAGGTGAGCCCAGAGGGCTGGCCAGCAGTGCTGGGGAGTGGGGAGAGCCTGTGGGACTTTGTCCTGCAGGTTCTTAGGGAGGCACAAGCTGTTATCAAATGAACCCTTTTGCCATGTGTGTCTGGAGACATCTGACACAGCTGGAGCAACTTGATGGGGCCCTGGGAAGACATGGCCGAGGTCTTGGTGACAGGCATGAAACACTGATGCCAAGCACAAGACAAGAGATGGGGGGATGGAGCGGTCATTGGTGCTGCAGTAATGCCAGACACGTGTGCAAGTGCCATGGACAAGGATGGCCTGTTGTGATGTCCCTGAGTGATGGACAGTGACATCACCGAGCGATGGGTTCTGGTGTTGGGTGTGTGTATGTGGTGGGGGTTTTAATAGTGGGGAAGGGGGCTACAGTGGTGGTCCCCTGTGAGAAGCTTCTCGAAGCTCCCCTGGCTCCAAATCAGACCTACCTCTGGCCAAGGCCGAGCCAATTAACAATGGTGGCCGTGCTGCAGCCGGTGAGTTGGATGGTAGGAGAGCTGCAGCCTGTGGGAAGGACTCATGTCAAAGGAAATTTGTGGAGGATTGGCTCTCATGAGAGGGACCCCATGTTGGAGCAGAGCAAGAGTGCAAGGAGTCCTCCCCCTGAGGAGGAAGGAACAGTGGGACTGACTGCAACCCCTATCACCTGCCTCCTGTGCTGCTGTGGGGGAGGAGGTAGGTAAATAGGGAGCAAAGCTGAGCCTAGGAAGAGAGGGGTGGGAGGAAGGTGTTTTTAAGATGTGGTAATACTTCTCACTATATACTCTGTTTGTTAAGTGGTGGTGGTGTTTGAATTAAATTGATGTTCTTTTCTTTCCCCTAATGAGTCTGTCTTTTGCCCATGACCGTAATGAGTGAGTCATCCCTTCCTGTCCTCATTTTGATTCCCAAGCCTTTTGCTTTATTTTTTCCTTCCCATTCCTGAGGGAAAATGTGTGAGCGAGTGGCTGTGTGGTGCTCGGTTGCCTCTGGCCTCAAACCATGACATATGTACTGAGGAGTGGGCTACAACATCTTCAAGTAATGGACTGTGGTGTCCCTGAGCTAGATTGTGACCACGCATCCCTCGCTGACTATATCCACCTATTGAGTCTCACCCAGTCTGGCTCATGCCCACACTCCAGCTGAGTGAGTTCACAAGGTTTGGAGTGCTGTGCAAGGCTGTCACTGGTGCTGGTGTGCTCAGTGAGTTGTTCACTGCAGCTCTCGGTGCCTGACCCCAGAGTGTTGGGGGATTTTTCCCTGTCTCTGCCAGGTTCTGGCAGCCAGGTGTCATGGTTTAACCCCAGCCAGCAACTAAGCACCACGCAGCTGCTCCCTCACTCCTCCCCACTCCCAGTGGGATGGGGAGGAGAGTTGGAACAAAGAAGTAAAACTCATCAGCTGAGATAAGAATGGTGTAATAAATAAAATAAAATATAATAACAATAGTATAATAATAATTGTAATGAAAAAATAATTTAAAAACTGAAACAAAACCCAAGACAAGGGATGCACAATGCCGTTGACAACCACCCACTGACCAAGGCCCAAGCCCCCAGCCAACTCCCCCCAGTTTTTTTATACTGAGCATGAAGTTCTGTGGTATAGTATATCCCTTTGGCTAGTTTGGTTCAGCTGTCCTGGCCATGCTCCCTCCCAAATTCTTGTACACCTGCTTGCTAGCAAAGCAGGGGAAACTGAAAACTCCTTAACTTAGGATAAGCGCTACTTAGCAACAACTAAATCAGTGTGTTATCCACATTATTCTCACTCTAAATCCAAAACACAGCACTGTACCAGCTACTAGGAAGAAAATCATTCCAGACAACACCAGGACACCCAGGAGGCACACTTGCAGCAGCAGAGATGAGCTGGAAGGGGAAACCTCAAAGTGGCATGGGGAGCTGGGAGGGTTTCCTTCTTGAGGGACCTGGACATTTGTTCCTGGGCTAGCAAATGACCATAGCCTGTCTTCCCTTTCTAGCATGACACCAGCTGCTGCCCTGCCAGTGGGAGGGATCACCTCAACATCCCCAGCTCCCCCCAGCCCACTGCAGCACGTAAAGAACATGGTCAAGAGCTGGACAACTGCTGTCCAATATGCCTGGATGGCTGGAAGGAGGCCAGCTACGTACTGCCATGCGTCCACCAAATGTGCTATCTGTGCATCTTGCAGTGGGCATAGCCCAAGCCCAAATGCCCTCTCTACAAGAGGACAATTGTCTCTGTCATGCCCTTGGTGCGGGCAGATGACAACTTTGAGGAGCCTGTCATCACACCACATGCAGCACCATCAGTTGTCCATCAGGCAAGAGGAGCCCCTGGCCAAGCAGCTGCCTACGATCTCCATCACCCTGCAGCATCCCAGCCATTAGTTGTGGGGCTGGTGCCCAGGGTTCCTGTGAGTGGCCTCTGTACTGACATCTGGGCATTCCTCTTCAGAGAGCACCCAGCTCTGCTTCAGCCTGTGGTGCTCTGGCTGCAACACCAGCTGGAGCTGATCCGTGAGGATACCCCAGAAGCAGCAGAGCCAGTGCTGAGGGTCATCCTATCCAGCCTGCAAGTCTTTGGCCTGCACAAGGAAGCCATATTCCAGCTGATGCAGTACACCCTGGACCAGCACATGCGGAGCTTTCTCCAGTGGCTGATTGACACCATCATGCAGCAGTGCAGTCAGATGGGCCTGCAGGACGCCCATGCTGCCAAGGATTTTTTAAAAATATCAGTTATTTTTAAAAGTATCAGTTTGCAGTGTCAAAGCATAAGGAGTTTCCGTGTGCATACCCTAGATACAGAATAGCTGAACAAGCAAGGAAGAAGCAAGAAGATGTGAGAACATGTCAGCTTAGCTGCTCAGAATGAAGCACCAACTTTTCTGATGCAGACAGTAGGTGCTTCAGTTTACACAATGCTGTGCAGACAGAATTTAGTATCTACTGAAGGTCACAACAGAGTCAGTGCACCACCATCACCCACAGAAACACACACCCCCACTTACACCTTGTGGAGCTGCTGCTGATAAGAAGCAGCATGTTTATTCCTTACAGCAATTTAGATGATGAGTAGTTTTGTTCTAGACTTGCTTTAAAACTTCTGCAGACATGAGAGCTTTAATACATGTCCACATGACCCAGAAACAGTCAATTTAACATTCTTTAATTTTTTAGGAATAGAAACTGAAAGGATACATTTTCATACACAGCAGATTTCTGACAGTACAACGGATCTTTCAAATGAAGAATTAAAGAGGACCACACTGTAGCTAAGTGATGCTTGTTTCATCAAATGCCTCCCCTTCTGCATATAGCTGGCTTTGTGAAAGTAGCCAAACAGCCACGTCTGAGTCAAAACCTCAGTAAAACTGAACTGTTCTTCCTCCAGCCCAAAGGATCCTTGTGAGTACAATCTTTGTTTTCATTAACTTGCCGAAGAGCCACTGCACTTCTTCAGGAGTCGAAAATATGTAAATACAAACGCTTTGGACAAAACAGAGCTGCTTGTCTTGGGAAGTGTCTTCTGTTAGTGAAAGGACACAATCAAAAAACTGAAAGCAAGTCAAATGGGAAGACTTACCGGCTCAAAGCAGCATGATGGGGACCCAAATCTCTGTTGCAGTGTGCTTATACCACATCAAACACAGATTCAGTAGCTACTGGGACAGACGTTCAGGTACTTCGAAAGTCACACTGAGCAGAATGCTCAAAGGCATTGGGTACCCAGCAAGCTTGAATTGAGATTCACTGCAGAATTCTGAGGCCCTTGCAAAATCAAGAACATCTGTAGAGCTTACAGCTATTTAAAATGAGGTCATGGTGTTCTCAGAACAGTCACTTTAAATGTATCACTTTGGCCACATCTGGCTATTAAACTCCCTAATATTTTGTTTGGTTTTACACGCAAGTACCAAGTCTCTCCTTTCAAAAAGATCTGTAAGTTAGCCTCTTCTCTCAAATTCCCTGTCCATATTAAACCAATGCACAGTTTTACTGAGAACAAACAGCATATAGCATCTGTGATGTCACTGAACTAAGAGTGCACATCTTAAGATTTACTGAGTTCATTAATATATGATTTTGAACATAACTAACTGTCAGTGAAAGAGAAGTTGAGAAGTTTCACGTGGTTCAGTGCCTATATGTGTATCTGCTCTGTAGGAACAAGCATGTAAATAGACACCAGAAAATGACACCCTAAGTGTTTGGACTTTTCTAATATTAGTTGCATATATAGGCTGGAAGTCCTTTCTGAAAGCCAGTGTATTTCAGATGAGGCCTTTGTGAAATTACTCTGTCCTTCTGCCTTAATCTGCTGAGAGTCTGAGGAAGCAAAGTGGGAGAAGAGCAGTCAAGTTAATCCAGACTTCTGAAGAGAATTAAAAAGGATCAAGCATTTGGCATCTAGTTAACTGAATCACAGTGGTATTACAATTCCTGGCTATTTCAGGCCCTGAATATCCCAACTTTGTCTTCCACTCAGCGTAGCTGCAGAGCTAAGCAACAAGGCACCATCACTTGCAGCCCACTCTGTTCGCTAGCTGTTGTCAGAGGTGTGCCTGCATTACAGCCAGGTGCTGTGCAGATGCACCCAGACCACCACCCTGGTGGTATGACAAGCATGAGAGAGGGGATTCACTCACCACTTACCCTTGTGCTTCCTTCTGGGCACATATCTCAGGCCCCAATACCTTTTTGTGACAGGAGCTTTCCTCACACTGGAAGTATGCAGCTGTTGGACTACCTGGCAGCTCTGACTTGCCCCTCAAAAGCAGATCAAACTGCCTGGCATTAGCAGCTTGAAGGATGATTTCCCTGGGTAGCTGCTTAGATTACAAAATCAAACACAACCTAGAACTTAAGCAAAGGGGTTTTCACCTGTTCAAGGCAGCTAGCAGTTAAAGAAGGGTCAGGAGGAGAAATGCACCCAAAATCCTGGTGGCTCAGCACTACGTAGTTTGAGACAGAACCTGTAAATATTTATTTCAGCTTCAGCTGTTGAGATTCTCTGCCATCCTCAGTTCCAAGTGTACCACTACATGATATGCATCAAGTGGATCAAGCACACATATAGCCTGCTTTTTTGTATTTGTTGCTCAAGCCTTCAGCCAACATGATAAAAAGGGATTCGCAGCACTTGCACTGGAAACAAATCTGAATGCCTCATCAGAGCTCATCTTCAGAGACAATAAGGTGCCTTAAGGTCAGAGATCTGCAAATACCTGCAGATGTTGGATGTTTCAGTTTCTGAAAGCGCTGTGCTATAGTTTTGTCTCTTGTGTGCTTTTGGCATGGGAAAGGTTCAGAAGTCACGGGCATTAAGATGACTGCATAATCAGTGAAGAGTGCCCTATATGCTGCCAGGCATCTGAAGGCAGTGGTATTCTATCACTGCTTTTGCAGATCCTTTGAAATGACTCTGTAGCCAGTTGCTAGCAGCATGCTTTAGGGGTTAACACAAGAACGAGGGCTATTTAGCATCTTCTTTACCCACAGGAGTGATGGGACTACATGCACTCTCAGCAAGTTTGAGGATCCATACACACCTGTGTGGAGATTTCCAATGAGCGTTCACTGTTAGCTGCAAGCACTCCCAAAATGGAGGAGGGGGGGTGTATGTTTGAATTACAAGAGCTGAGGCAACTAATCTCACACTTGTCCAAACAAAGAACCCAAATTCAGTGCCCCAGACAATTTTTCAGTACTCCTAAAATCAGTGTGAGGCTTGTTAGAATGTGTTTGTGAGCAGGACAGTAAGCTTAGTGCCATCCAGTGGCTGCTGGAGGTCAGAAAAGAGGAAAACTGCACAAAGTCCATCCATTTGTTCCACCTTCCCAGCTCCTTATCCATGCATCGAAAAGGCAGTCTGCCTGTGACAGAGCTAAACAAAGCTGCCATTGCCTAATGTCAGCATAAGACCTTCATGGGATCAGTGGAGACTACAGCTAAAGCACTCCACGTAATGTGTTGTGCTGACTTTCACAGCAGTCATTAGCACAGTGTTTGGGATCTGACTTAATGGGTCAGAATAGCAGGAGCCTGTTTGCAATTGCAGCTTTTCTGGGCTACAGAAGATGCTGTCCAAACATGAGTAGTTTGTCTGAATCTAGTTAATCAAGCATGAGTTCAGATTTCTGGCCAGTCTTACCCAAATATTCACCTTCAGTGGTCAGGGCTATTTCCATCTGGTGAGCCACTGAAATGCAGCCACCACAGACTTTTACCAGCCATTATAGCTCTTCCCAGAATAAAAATGTGAGGAAGGTAGGAGAAGTAGTTTATCCAGTTGCAAATTAAGAATTTAGTAAAATGCAATTTCTCAAAGTAATCAGAAAAGAGAAATCATTCAGGAATTGTGTTTGCCTTACAATTGCAAGATTAGTGAAGTGTTCACGTTGAGACTGCTTGTTCACAGGAGAGCCACAGCATGGCAAGCCATCTCATCTGCCCTACAATGCAAGGGAGCAATGCCAGCAACTTCTCTGCACCCTCTGTACCTTAGGATGGCCTCCTCAAAGAGGTTACCCAAAACCACACTGAGACAGGACGTCACTGGCAGGCTTCATTCAGCATTCCCCACCACCAGGATGTCTATCTCAGCACTTCAAACACGCAAGACAGAAAGGAGAAGAGACCTGATGACATCTTGTAAAATGCACCTCTGAGAAGACTGTATTAAAGCCACAAATACAATGTGTTATAGCATATACAGGTATTACCCACCTGTATATGGCTTACTGTCTCTTCTGGTCTAAAAGGCTGCATTAATAATGCTTATTTTTAAAGACTATGCTTTAGCTGTGGTTTCAGTTGTGGCATTTCAAGTTATTTAACATGACCTGTTGGGTCAAAAGAGTGAACTGTGGCCAAAATTGCTTTTAATCTTGCTTTGCTATGGTTTCTTTAGCATGTAGTATCAAAATTTTGCATTTCTAACAATGTGAGATGGTTGTTTTGCAACCAGAAAAGCTATTATATATGTGTCAGGCAATGATCAAAGAAGGACAAAAAATTTGCCCCCAACTTTTTGCCACAGCATTTGCCTAACCAAATGAGTAAATCAGGTACTGCTGGCAATCGGTAACTTAAACTGCCAACCTCAGCAATAATGTAGCTGATAGTCAAATGAGCTGGTCAAACACAGCTTGAAAGAATAGCCCTGGTTACCTGCAGCCTGCTTTAGATTACACTGGTGTCCAACCATTGAAGAAAGGCATTTTGTTGTATGGCTTCAAACTCCTCTGCAGCCCGAGCTGATCACATATTCCAGTAACAGCATTTGACATCAGACTTAATGAAGAGCCAAAGCTACATTTTCCTGATGTGAGTAGATTTTAAAGGTCTTCCAGACCTAAAAATACACAGAAGTAACCAAGAAGGAAGCAAAAAGGATCTAAAATGTTTATTAGAAGCATCAACATCAGTTTTGGTTTTTAGCTCTAGAGAAAGAGACACAGAAACAGATGAAGAGTGATAATGTTGCAGTGTAAAAACTGAAGTACTAGTCAGCAGGAATTCCTCCCTGCACATGTGACAGGCACAAAAACTCTTGTACTCCAGTTGGTTATTGGTCACTCAATAATAGTTATATACACCATCATCAAGGGCATTTTCAGCAAGGAAGAAATGCATGTCACTATTAACACAGCTAATAAAAACCCACACGCTTTTCCCCCTCATTTGTTATTTAATTACTCTGTTACCAAGACACTCCTTACCCATCCTTTTCTGGTCCTAAAATCATTCAAAATCCCAATCTTCTGTAGTCTCACAAGATCATCTAGCCAGCAGTTTGCATGTGAAATACAACATTCCTCTCTGTCATTCTCCTTCCAGACTAAAGAGTGCTGCACACTTCTCTCCTGTCTCCTGCTTTATCTTTGGTGAGAGCTAATGCTCTGAAGATGCCCTGAACTTATGAGAGAAAAATTAAATGAATTTTAGGCTGAGACACAGAAGCTCTTGCAGGTTCCCTCCTGCCTACCAGAGTCCTTGTGGTACTCTGCCTGAGCTGACCAGGAGGTGCTCAGCCCCAGTTATTCTGTACTCTGCTCACTTTTTTTACCTGCCTACCTTTTTGTGGCCTTTTGAGAGCCTTGTGTACTAGACCCTACTTGGCCTACGCAAATGTGAGGCTTGTATCTCATGTGCTCCTTTTTAAGGCAAGTATTTCTACCTCTGTCCAGTCTCAAAAGATCAAATCATGGAATATTTGTAATTTCATGAGATAAGGATCTGTTCCAGACTCTTTATGTCTTTGGGCAACAGATTTCTGCATGAAGTCATGCATGTACTGTAGTATGTTTGTTGTCTTTATAACAAACCACCACAGTTCAATGAGCAGTTATTCTCTCTTTTGCACTCTGTTTTCCTAGAGAGTTATTTGCTCTAGGGACAGCTTAAGACTGAAGACTGAATACTGAAAGCTCAGCTTTCTCACACGGCAGCAGAGCTGTCAGCAAAGGAGAGAGACTGGAAGAACCTGCTAAAAGCAAGGACTATTTTAGATTGCTCTGCTATCAGCTCTTTCTGGCTGTGCTCTGGCAGCTCTTTTTCTCAAGCGCCTGTGCCATGCTCAACATGAGGGTGAACATATCCTAGTCAAGGATTCTGCTGCCAACATTACTTAGTATTGCTCTAAATAGCATCCCCCTTCCCCTTGCCAAGCTCTTCCTCATCACATCATGTGGGAGAGTATGCTCTGCATCGAGCAATGCTGCACCTTCATTCTCCTTTCCATTCCGTTCTCCAGAAAACTGCTGCCTGAAGAGATAAGATCTTAAAACAACTTTTTCTGGCTGTAACTTCAGGCAAGACCTTAAAGAATTTTACTTTATTTTCATTGATTTTAATGTTGGTTTAGCACATAAAAGAGTTTTTAAAGGGAGCAGGGGAGTTGAAGGTTAATGGACTGTACTGTAGAAGTCTGGTGCCGGACATGATGCCGGACATGATGCTGGACAATGTTCTTTATCAAAGCTGGAATTAGCCTGGTGTGATAGCCACTAAATCAATGAAGATGTAGTTGACAACTCTCAAAATGTAACCATAAATAGGAACTCAGCCTCCAATGGGACAAGAACTACTCCCCATGCTGTTGAGTATGTTCTCAATGACCTGAAAGAACACAACTACTGCTAGAAAGAAATCGAACAGCACATGGCTCTTGCATCTAGTAGATAGAGATGGAAGGAGGTCCCATAATTGGAAGCGAAGCTGGGAAAATTCAAACTTTAAATGATGTGCACATTTTCATCTGTGATGATAATTAATCACCGAAGTGTTCACTAACAGTTATGATGAATGCTTAACTACTGCCATTCTTTGACTTCAGGCAGTCTAAAATACACCAGCTCAGGAAGAAAGAGTGGGGAAGTCGTATAGGTTGATCACAATGGTCCATCTTAACCTTCAAACAGCAGATGGGCCAGGAGGGTAGACTGAAGAAAAACCTGTTCTTCTGTCACAAGAATGCATACTGCATTGAACCATGCTGCTACAAATACAGTGGCCTCCACCATGTGTTTTGCAGTAAATCCTGGTTTGAGTGTGTATTTATGATAATGGAATATTTGGTGTGTTCTGCTGAGTTATCAAAATGGTTACCACATGGGTGATAAATAGGTGATCAGTTGTGATTAACAACAAGGTTTGCTCCTGTCTCTGGAAGAATATTGTGCTATAAATCTTACATTTCCCTTTTCGTGCAAGTCATGGCCGTGCTGTGGATTTGGAAAAGTGAATGTTGGAAATCTTCCTTTCCTCTTTTGATATACAGACTTTACAACAAAGTGTACCCTGAATTTCTGAGATCAAGACATCTTCCCATAAAGCACAGCTTGCTTCCTGATGGTGTTTGGAAAGGCAAAAATGGTAAAAAAGTGCACAAAATATGTGTTTGGATTGGTGGGGGAGTTGGATGCTACTTTCAAAACTTCAAATAAGTTGTAAATGTCTGTTTGCTCTTTGTGAAGTTGAATGGCATTCTCCCAACATGGCAACTTAGAAAAGCGTGCATGCATAGGTATGAACTTCCATCTCTTGACTGGAATTGCCTCCTGCCCAAAGTAAAGGAGACCCAGAAATCTCTGAACCCTACCCACTGCATGTCTGTTTCTTTTGATTTCAAAGAGAGGGAGAGGATGAGTCTGATCAGCTTCTTTGTGGTTCTGAGGATAGAAAGGGTGGATATAAAAGCAGAGTTACCTTAATTCTTTTTTTTTTTCTTTTAGGGTATATTTAAGTTCTCCAGCTTCTCTCAAAAAATTTTACCTTTACAATGCATGAATAGTTTTCCCTGTTGTGCTCTGAAACACAAGGACTTCCAGAGTGGGAAATACAGTCAGCGCTTCCATAACAACAGATGAGCATTTTATGTCTTCCTGTGTGGCATTCCTGGCTGAACCTGGGTCTGAGGACAAGGAAGAGCTGGGAAAATGAAAGGGGGGCAAAGGAAAAGTTACATCTAATTACACAACTGGCTAAGGGCTGTTCCTGCTCTGCTCCAGCCCAAGGTGTCTCCTCCCTCTGGCAATGAAGCCATGCTGTTCAGCTCTCAGATTAGGCCTTGGACTGGAGAACACTCAGAGGGCTGGCAGTGTCTGTGCTTCTCCTTCCCATGCTAACCAGCTTCCTCTGAGCTAACTGTAATTTTACCCAGAACAAAAAACAATTCAGAGGGAAACAGGTCTTCAAACTACAAGTGGGCTGTTCCTAACTCTTGCTTTCTCAGCTGGTATTTCAGTCTCCCACAGAGGGATCCTGGCAAGTCTATACATCCTATAGATTTCTCAGGTTTGGGTTGTATCTCTGTTTCATCCACTTCCAAATACAGTTGACTCTTGCTGTTTGGGGAATGGCCCTTGAAACCAGCTCAGACTTTTGATCTGCCTCTGTGTAGGATAAGTCACTTTGTAACTTCTCACACTAATTTGGTAAGTTAACTCACAGCATCAAAAAATAACCATATATCAAATCTGTGAAGAAAGGAGAGGGGATAAGGACTTCAGAGTTTTGTCAGGTGCATGCTGAAAACATCCCCATCATTAATGCTTTTTGATGTAAAATAAGATGGTATTATATTTATCATCACAGTTTTTGTGTCTAGTAAAGAGATTGCTGTGATCCCTGCTCTGTATATTCAGCCATTGTTCCACCTCACTGAGTGGTATGGCTGGAAGAAAGGGAGCTGTAACAGCAGGCAATCGCCAACAGGGGTGTAAGAAAGGAATTTGGATTTGTTTCCTTTCCTGCACCTTGCCAGCCAGCTTTGGAATATAAGTGGTATTTAGCCTCTAAACAGAAACCAAGTTGTGTTTATCTGCTGCATTAGTTTATTGTGCTATCAACTTTCCAGGGGAGTGGGTGAATGCCAGAAGGGAAATGAAGCACTTTCTGTATCACGTACCTTCAGTAACATTCTAACTCATATGTGGAACACCTGTTGCTCTAGGAATATAGAAGGATCATGCTACTTTCAGAGTGACTCACAGTCCAATTTGTTTCTTTGTGCAGAGAAACAGCTTACAGAACTGTGGCTCATCAGAGTATAAAGTACTGCTTCCTCCTACTGATACAGAACACTCCTAAATTTGAGGTTCTTCCTCCTTTCCACTCAATTAACCAGTCAATGCTCCTGTTCCCATCTCACCACTTGGGGACTGAGGGTCACATCGACTCCTGAATTCACTAAGGTTCAGCAGAAGGACTAAGCAGGGACCAAATGGGGTATAAACATGAGAAATTTCCAGTAAGACTTGCAAGGCAAGGCAGAGTTTGGTTGTCCATCTCTGGAACAAACTGCTGATCAGAGTCCTAAAGCCTCCAGTGTTGTCTTAAATAGCATGTGGCTTGTTGATGCGTAGTGTTCAACAGTGACAGCTCTACTTATCAATTCTGGCAGACTTGGAGCATGCTGCTCCTGCTACGCTTACACTGAAGCTTATACCATGCATAGTGCCAGAAAATCAGAAGTCAAGCATCTGCTGACCTACATGTCACTGATGCTCTGTGTGGGATGTACTCTCTATCCTGCATCTGCCACCCTCTACCTCCAAATGCACAAGGACATGTGGCAAGAAAAGATACCTTTGGCTGTAATGAGGAAAACTCCTTCAAATACAAGAGAGGAACCATCAGGTTCTGTTTGGCTGTGCTTCAGCAGGACTGTCTAATGTGGCTCTGGCCCTCCTGTCCAGGAGAAGTAATGGAATCAGTGTGTCAATTAATGAAAGCAAAGGTATTCACTAGTCAATGAGAAAGATATTGTTTTGCAGAAATCCTTTTTGACTGCAACACTGATTTAAGAAACACACTTGAATAAAGAGGTTTTGCACTAGATAAGTATTAACAGAAGTGGCAGCAGGGGGAAATACCAGAGAAATTTAAGTTGCCTGTGTTTTGGTTTGGTGGCAGTTATGGCACAAACTAGCCAAATCACTATTAATCCATGCACGATGAACAGCATTGTTTGCCACTGTGCAGAATACACAAGTAGTGCTAGTATGCCAAATTGTAAAACTGAATACGGAAGCACTCATTTTCAAGGAAGATCTGCATCGAGTGTTCAAGAGGTTTTGTTTTTCTCTTTCACCCAGGGAATCTAAACCGGGATTAAAGGTTAGGCAAGACCTGCAATGCAATGCCAAGCTCATAGAGTCAACCCGATGTCCAACAAAAAATCTCTTTATAAAAAGGCTGGTTTTCTCCAATGCTGCATGCTATTGTGTTGCTCAGTGTTTGGAGGTATGGCTTATTGTATGTTGTGCTGCTCTCGAAGTAGCTTTGTTTGCACCGCAATAGACCACTTGGGCAGCCAACTTTCCAGCCATGTGTGGTGGTGCAATCCTTACCCCCCCCCCCGCCCCTCTTTGTTGGGCTGCTTGGTGCTAGGTGCGATTCCACCCACATCCCCCGAGCTATACACCAGTCTGTGGAGATAAGGACTGACAATGTTAACGAGCCTGGCTCCTGCCCCTCCCGATTGCTCGGAAATGGTTAAAATGGCCCATCAACTCCTAAGGGCCTGGCACACCTGTGCCTGGGATGTGGTCAAATGAGAACAATAACAGAGTCGCACATTAATCAAATTCTTTTGTAACTGCTGGAAGGCACCAGAAGGCATTTGACAAAAGTCAATTATCTTGGACCCTATAAATGGCGACCACCAGGGAGACCCTTTGAGCTCTCCTGGATCGCAGTGGGCCTGTGACCAGCATCTCCCCTGAGCTGGGACGCCTCTCAGGTACCAAACCCTTAAGGTGTCGTCTGCTCCAGACGGAAGGCCAGGGCGAAGTCCCCCGCTTGAGTCTCAATTATCGCCCGTTGAGGAATGCCAAGGCATTGTGAGTATTTGCTCTAAACTCAAGAGGGAAATTTTCTTTGAGCTAGCTTCTCTTTACTCTGTGTGTGTGTGTGTGTGTGGGTACGTACCCTTGCTTCTGTGTGTGTATGTCTGTTCTGTGTTCATTCTACTGAATCCAAACACCTTTGTTTCTGTATGTTTGTCCATTTTGTTATGTGCATGCATGTGTATATATGTATATATAGGTACCGTTAAGTAAGTTAGTGTGAATCTTGTCATTTTAGAACCTGAATAAGTCGCTTTTCTTTCTTTTAGTATCTCTGAATTATTTTATAATAATAAATTGCTGTTAGTTATTAATAAACCTAGATTTCTTACTAAATATTGCCGTGTCAATACTTTCATCCGCGACAAATTGGCGTAGTCGGCAGGATATTGGAGAAAACATGTACCTGGATTCTCCATCATTGCCCGCCCACTTTATTCACTTTTACGAAAAGGAAAATCGTGGAGATGGGATTCAGAACATGAAGAAGCAATTAAAACTCTAATACTGGAATTAAAAACATATCAATCCCTAGGACCTGTTCATCCTCGGGACCCTATTATAGCAGAATGGGGTTTTGCAGAACATGGTACTTATTGTAACTTATTTCAAATCGGCCCTGATGGGCCAAAGAGACCTTTACTGTTTAGCTCAACTGCATTTAAAGAGACTGAACAAAGATACTCAGAGTGGGAAAAGGGTCTTTTGTCTCTAGTCCGTGCAGTTAAACAAGTTGAGAAAATACGTCAAGAACAAGCTGTTCAGACCAGAGGTCCCTTTAATTTATTAGACACAATCCTAAAAGGGACTGCTCCCCCAGAGGGAATTGCACAAAAACCTACAATTAGGAAATGGTATGCCTATCTAGTGGGTGTGGCAGATGAAATGCAATTAAGTGAAGGACACACAAAAGTTTCTAAATTGCAAATGCCTATTAATACTGACCCCCTAGCATTACAACAACCATTCAAACCTTCACCAATTTTAGATGCACCTCCCTTCACTGAAGATTCACCAACCGAGGGTGTCTGGTTTTCTGATGCCTCGGCAAAAAGAGTGGATGGTAAATGGCAATATAAAGCTGTTGCATTAGAAATCAAAACAGGCAAACAAGTTATTGAAGAGGGTGAAGGCAGTGCTCAAGTAGGAGAGTTAAGAGCAGTTGTTTTGGCAGCACAAAATGAAGCAAAAGCCATTTATGTAGACTCTTATGCTGTCTGGGCAGGTGCCACACAGTGGCTTTGTCAATGGGAAGCCTTAAACTGGGAGATAAATAAATCACCAATCTGGAGAACTGAAGACTGGCAATTACTATTAACCATAGCCAGAAAAACACCATTCCAAATAGGATGGGTAAAAGCTCATGCTAATGACCATAAACCAGCTACAAATTGGAACCAAAGGGTGGATGAATTGACAAAAATTAGGAAAATAGACATTGAAGATTCCTCAGACCCCACATGGTATCGACTAGGAGAATGGTTACATCAAAAATTAGGCCACACAGGTCGAGAAGCACTTTACTTTTCAGCCCAAAGCCGGGGATGGCCTCTCAGTAGGAAAACATGTGAAACCATCCTCACTGAGTGCCCCCAGTGTAAATTAAAATTGCAGATGGACCACCCTGCCAAAGCACCACCTTTACACATTAAAGAGGGGAAAACTTTGTGGTCTACTTGGCAAATTGATTACATTGGTCCTTCAAAATCCTCTGCTGGGTACAAATATATCTTAACAGGTGTAGAAATAATATCTGGACTCCTTACAGCTACCAAGTGCCAAAAGGCTAATGCACAGAATACTATCCGAGGCCTTTCCTCATGGTTCTCAATTTTACCTGTCCCTGATTCTATCCAAAGTGACAATGGCTCACACTTTACTAGTAAAGAAGTACAGGAATGGGCAAAGCAAAAAGAAATAAAGTGGGTATTCCACACACCTTATTACCCACAATCTAATGGTATAGTTGAACGAGCCAATGGACTGCTGAAAAAATATCTTAAACCACATGAAGGACAATGGGACAGACGTCTTTCTGAAATTTTACAGCAGTTAAATAATCGGTATGGTCCCTATGGAAGTCCAATTACTCGAGCCTTCTTAACACTTTCTTCAGAAACAAACCTAAATAATGAGCACACCTGGTCCTCAATGAAAGCAGGACAGCCTGTGATGGCAAAAATACCATCTGTAGGAACAATACCAGTAACCCTGGTCAAACCACGAGGATTTCTAGCATGGGATGCTATTGATAATAATGGAATAAAACATAAAATCAGTACTAGATGGATTTATCCAGCATCCTAAGGGGTAACCTGTTCAGCTTCCCCCCCCCCCCCCCCCCCCCCCCGAGACCGTTCTCTTTTCTTTCCTTTTCAGAAATAACCGACTCCACCAACGACAATGTGGAAGCAGACACCATACCCAGCGAGTCCACCAGTAGCACTGTGGGAACAACCCTCATCTTCAATATGAGACTCTTCACAGCATTGAACCTACCCTTTCTCTCCCTCACCATCATACCTCGATTGCTACAACAATGGTGTCTACATGGCTTCTTCTTCTCTCTTCCTTTTTCTGCTCATGAGAGTAAAGGCACTTACAATGGCTCACACATCAAATCCTTGGGATCTTGCATTACTGAGATACACTGGAAGCATCAAAACACTACAAGGCAGGTCTAATTGGTCAACTTTCCTCACTACACAGAAGGTGACAGGATTATTGCATTTGTCCTCACTATACGCAATGCTTCAGTGTACAACATACACCCAATCCTTGCATTAGGACTAAATCACAATGGAAACATACTCTGTCCCTCAGAACATAAAGTATGGGCCCACTAGAAGGAGGGGAAATGGCAAACAATTGATGTAAATGCATGTACTGTGCGAGAACAACGAGGCTTCATTTGTGAAGGAAATACTCTTGAGGCTCAAGACATTTGTCTTGATACTGAACAAAACATTTGTCACTTTGAGATCCACCCAAATGAAACCCCTGAAAGCGTAGTCATATATGTTGGAAAAGGATGTGTTTGCATGCGAACACGATGTGATTCCTTATTAATAGATGGTACTGTCCATACGACTCCTCCAACATCCTGACTTAATCGACCTCCTGCAACAAGCACAGAAAACTGGACAAAAGACTCTTATCACGGTCCAACATGATATAGAAGAAATACATCAAGTATTAACAAGAGTCAAAAGGAATGGAGAACATCAGTGGTGGGAAAGCTCATCTGGATGGTCACCCACCACAACAGGACTGTTTAATTCTATGTTCCACCCGGTCATGATTTTCTTAATTCTAATTCTAATATGTTTACTGCTCATAATTGTATTGTATATTAAGGTTTGGAGGATGGTTAGACAGATTACTCAGTTACAGAAATATCCCCGTATGTACACCATCCCAAAATAATTTTTTTTCTTTTTGAAGCTAATCAAACACAAAATTTCCTTCAACTGTAATTGGATTATGGCATCCTCTGTTTATAGGCATAGAGGCAAGAGGCAACCACACTGCCACTCTATGGACAAGATAAATTGACTTTAGTCACGGGGTGGATTGTGGTGGTGCAATCCTTACCCCCCCCCCGCCCCTCTTTGTTGGGCTGCTTGGTGCTAGGTGCGATTCCACCCACATCCCCCGAGCTATACACCAGTCTGTGGAGATAAGGACTGACAATGTTAACGAGCCTGGCTCCTGCCCCTCCCGATTGCTCGGAAATGGTTAAAATGGCCCATCAACTCCTAAGGGCCTGGCACACCTGTGCCTGGGATGTGGTCAAATGAGAACAATAACAGAGTCGCACATTAATCAAATTCTTTTGTAACTGCTGGAAGGCACCAGAAGGCATTTGACAAAAGTCAATTATCTTGGACCCTATAAATGGCGACCACCAGGGAGACCCTTTGAGCTCTCCTGGATCGCAGTGGGCCTGTGACCAGCATCTCCCCTGAGCTGGGACGCCTCTCAGGTACCAAACCCTTAAGGTGTCGTCTGCTCCAGACGGAAGGCCAGGGCGAAGTCCCCCGCTTGAGTCTCAATTATCGCCCGTTGAGGAATGCCAAGGCATTGTGAGTATTTGCTCTAAACTCAAGAGGGAAATTTTCTTTGAGCTAGCTTCTCTTTACTCTGTGTGTGTGTGTGTGTGTGGGTACGTACCCTTGCTTCTGTGTGTGTATGTCTGTTCTGTGTTCATTCTACTGAATCCAAACACCTTTGTTTCTGTATGTTTGTCCATTTTGTTATGTGCATGCATGTGTATATATGTATATATAGGTACCGTTAAGTAAGTTAGTGTGAATCTTGTCATTTTAGAACCTGAATAAGTCGCTTTTCTTTCTTTTAGTATCTCTGAATTATTTTATAATAATAAATTGCTGTTAGTTATTAATAAACCTAGATTTCTTACTAAATATTGCCGTGTCAATACTTTCATCCGCGACACCATGTATGAATCCAGCTTGGAGGTTTGGTCACAGAAACAAGCCAGTAGCTCTTACATGCACTCTTTTTGCAGCAATGACATCTTTCTCTGGTGGCATGAGGTCATGGATTTTTGCCTCAAACTTTTAGCCTCTGGCAGCAGCCGTGTGGTATCTCCTGTCTGAAAGAGGTGTTAGAAACTGAAGGGACTGGTGGTCAGCAGGGAGCTTTCTTTGAGGGACACTAGTGTCAGTGCGACAGCCATGGGCAGAGATGAGTTTTGCCTTACCTCTGAGGCTGGGACAAATGGTCTAGACATCAGTGAAGGGAAGAGAGATAACTTCTAGCTAGCAGTCTCCTTCCCACCACACTTCTCTGACTGTGACCTGTGCAAACCACCCTCAGCCAGCCAGATACTGACCTCCCATGGACTCCGGTCTGACCAGCTCATGTGTGCAGAAATGTTGTGCTCAAAGGGCCTCTTCCAGGGCATGAAGTTCCTGAGCTAAATGGAAGACAAAGGAATGAGAAGAAGCCCTTTGAGTAGTTTAACGAATCTATTTGTGATCCACCTGAACGATATGCTTCCCTTCTACATATTTTTTCTTTTGGTGAAACTAAAAAAAGACCACTGCCTCGTACCTTGTGATTCCAGGTAAACAGGTCCTTTACACAAAGCTGGTACTAATGCTTTACAAGACTAGCAGCCCTGATGTGTTTAGAAGTGGAGGGAAATGTTATACAAAGGGGGATTTACTCATCTCAAAAACTATCAGATTAGTACAGCTGTGGTACCTGTGTGCCATTTGGGAAGATGCTCTTCCTTGTCCATTCCTAATGATACTAAGAATAACTTACGTGTATGCTAATTTATGTCCTTGGGCTATCTTCTTTTTACCTGCTATTTAAAGACAAGCATTAGTTTTGCAGCTATACACAGTCTGGGCTGCTTTCCTCTGGATTGTTTGTCACATCTCCTGCCAGGGAGCCGAAGTTGGATGGATGTTCTCTGTTGGAGGTGTGAGAGCTCAGACATCTGAACAGCATCCCGTCGCAGAGAAAACATGTTTTCTTAGCAGACAATACCAGGTCTGCAGAAATCTGTTCTTGCTTTTTGTCACCAGATGGTGCTCCAGCGCTGAACAAGTGCTGCCTCAGTCACCTGCTGAAGCACCATGTTCTCCTGAAGCTTTGGCCTGCCTAGTCTCCTACCAGATCAATTTCATTAATCTCATTTGCACTTCTCATTGCCTCTGGCTCAGGCACTTCTTTGGCAGGGGTGAATAAGCCCTCAGTCTGCTTCTCATGAGCAGTTTTCTTATTGAATTGGTTAGCTGGTAGGATTTGTCCAGAATGGTGGATGGTGTGGCTGTCACTTCTTGTATTGCTCCTACAGCAGGCATTTCTAGTTGGATCTGGCCTTTTCTGCTCACCAGATCTCTTTTTTGAGCATGTAATGCTCCTGTCTTGATTAGTTTCTTCTTCACCAAAGATACCAAAGCCTTCTACTGGCCTGGAGTTTTGTTCAAGCACCTCTAGCTAGACTGAAGACCAATTGGATAGACATGTTTGACATGCTTGGAGTGACTGCCTTCAGGATACTTTTGTTCCTATGTGGAGGCTTTGAACTTGGGGGGAAATCAGGCAATCCCCCATCATTGTCATTCCCCACACAGCACAGCACACAAGCCTGAGGGAGGAGTGATCAGATGAACTCAGACCTGAAAACAGGACAAGCCTGCATGGGGAGTTCAAATGTGTCTGGTACCCTGGGTTTCCTCTGAACTCCACTGGGTATCCCCTGGGCTTGGGATATTTTTTTGTCACAGTGGAAAAACTGCTGCCCTGCTCCTGGGATGGTCCCACAGAATATTGCAGTTTGTTTTGCTGAGAAAAGATTGAAATTTTGAGAGAATCTGTTTCCTGATCCCAGGAGTTTCCCAGTGGGGTAATGTTCTGCTCATTAGAATAATACAGATTATTTCCCAAAGGCTTAGGAGTGGACATGCCATAGAATGGAAAATGATCCCCGTGGAATGATCTCATCATAGAGAAAGTTTTACCATTGGTTTGAGGGTTTGTCTGTTGTTCACTGGAAGTAGACCTCCTGCCTAGATGGATTATTAGTGACATATTGGAGATTTTCATACTGTCTGTCTGCGGTAAATTCAGTATCTGATGAGAACTGCCTGAATATCCCTGCTGTTTGCCCAGAGAAGGAGCCAGGTCCAACTGAACTGACCGGGTCATTTTCACAGAAGAGGTTCTCCTGCCTCTGACTTGAATCAGGAGCATAGGAGGGTTTTCTGCACAGCCCTTGGTCTCAGAAGAGGAATGCTGTCCTATGCATTGCCTCTTGGATAAAGTGCATTTTCCCTCTGAACATAAGGATCTCTCTCTGGATGGTGACTAAGTGAGGGACTCAATGAATACAGCAGGGTCTGTTGTCATGGTGCCCAACTCACTATGAAACGTGGTGCTGTGCTGGTTACCCCATGCTGCACATCCTGGAGAAGGAAGATCTTGCCTTTTGGAATACAAAGAGCTAGTGTCTAGGTTATCTCAGTCATACAGACAAGTTTCTGCCTCAGATGGACGTCTCCTTGCATTTAGCAATGACCCTTTGCAGCTTGGCAGGCAGGCTGCCTGCATCTTGGAATTGGGAGACACACCAACATTTTTCTTTGGGAGGTGTACAATTTCCTTTTGCTGTCTGAGTTTCAAATGAGGGCCTGGTGAATTGTTTTGGGGAGAAAAGTTGCTTTGCTTGTGGCCAGTGTTATTGTCTTTGTAGAACATCATGTTTTCCCAGTGGCCACCAGGAAAAGTTTCTGTCTTCTGTCCTGGAAGTTACTCCTCTGACTGCTGAAATCTCCCTTCCCATCCATAAGGGACCCTTTGAAAGATATACCCAAAATAAAGGTTCTGAAGGGGGAAAGGACAGCAAGGCATTTGTAGTCAGTCACTACAGAGTTGTAACATCTTTTCCTACTGCTTCTTTTGCATTGATGTTTCAGACATGTTTTAGCTATGGATGACTGTGACTGGGCAGAGGTTCTGCATAGTTGTGAGCCCTGGAAAAGGGCTTGGGGGACATCCTGCACCTGACATCTGTTATCATAGCAGTGGACAAATCAGAAAGTGGCTTTGAGCACACAGAGGCAGAAGTGAGCAAGTACTGCAGGGAGGTGTTGTTGCCAGGAAGCCTAGTGCAAAATAGTCAAGATGTGTGTCTACAGAGTGTTGTGTGCCAAATAAGCCATCTCCTGCGCTGGAAGCATGAAGCAATGTCAAAGCTACAGCCTGTAAAGCCAGAGCCTCTACTAGTGTAGCCAGACTGCTTCTGAGGCCCCAGAGGCTTGATAGACCGCCAGGTTGTGCACCAACTCATTGAGAGGGTGCTGAATGGAGCCAGCTATGTTTTGGCCCGACAGCAGCTGAAGTTCCTTGCCTCACACTTGAGAACAATAGAAACTCACTCCACCCAATCTGGGAACAATAAATTTCCACACCCCAGCCCTGTTCAGTACAAGGGAAATCTTCCCTGCACATGCTGAGAGCAATTTTAAGCTCAAATATCTCAGCAAATGACATCATCAAAGCTTCAGCACCTGCATTTGGCTTTGTCCATGTCTGGTGATATGACCAGACCATACATAGTATTGTTACCTAAATGATGACGCTTGTGGGACAACAGTATGAAGGAGCTTTTCTGTCTGATACTCTTAAATTTCAAAATACACAACTTCAAACAGCTCCCACATTGGGATGGCATCATAACATTTGCAGTTCTTTAGGGAAAAAGGAAAGAACAATGTCCTCTGCCTTCAGCTGGCCAGTGCCCAGTCATCTCAGGTATCATGCTGTGGTTCACAACCTTGGATTGCATTAGAAAAAGCAGAGATCTGAAACCCACCCTCCAAAACCAAGTGTTTCAACAACTCAGACACTTACTTTGCCCTTGGGTCAGGAATTTCCCCTCAGGACTAAGATATATTCCCAATAGAAGTTTTTGGTGAACAAGAGCAAATTCATGAGGAAGCACTTCTGGGAAAAATATGCTACTTTTAAAATTTGAAATTCTTGACCAGCCCTGCTCATGCATCATACTGCCTCCAAGCTAGTAGGTCAGGTAAACAGAGGCACATCCTTTTATATCTAAAGACCCAGATTATATCCCTAAAGAAAAAACATCACAGAGAATTTCTTAAAAGCAGCCTACTTTGGGATTTGCACTACAGGTCAGAAGAAAGGTGCAGCCTATGTTAGCCTTTTCCAGGTGTTTGTCTCAGGCCTTGTTCTTCAGAAAGTCTGTTACTCCAATCTAGTAACCTTAGATCACACAGCAAGACATGTCTCTGGACCCTAAGGCTGCCTAGGTGAGAGCAGTTTGTTCTCATGCAAAGGAGGAATACCCCAGAGAGCTCCTCTGCCAAAGACCCAAAGAACCCATGGTGGCCTTGTGCATGGGAAAATAGTTGTGGTCTGTCTCAACAAGAACCATTTCTACCTAGAAAGTGCAGGATCAGCTATTGCCTCACATCACATCCCATATTGATTTAGTAGCTGATGTTGCTCTGCTACTAGTGCAAATACTCGGTCAGAAATTATGGAAGTTATGGTAAGAAGAAAAGTTTCTAGACTTTACAGTGTGTTTGGGCAGGAGGTAGACTGCACAGGCAGTAGAAGTGTCAAGGCCTGGTCCTGTGAAAAAGGAAGAACAGAAACAAGGGAAAGACAAACTTCTTATTGATGGTGAGCTCAGAATAGTGTTGACCAAAATGCACTAACTGTGGAGAAATTGAGCACCGTTGTTCCATGGGTAACTGAGGTTTCTGCATACTAATTATCAGCCAACTTCAGTTTATAATCCACAGACTGTGATGTTACACTAGAGCGTGTGACAGTGTGATTAAATGTCATGCTATGAATGTGATTTCTTTCTCCAGCTTATATGTATGTATGACACTGTTGATAGTGTCAAGATGTCTGCCTCTGTCTTTCAGTGAGAACTACTCTGTTCTTCTCAAAGGTGTGCTAATTCCATCTTTATGACTGCCTACCAACCCAAGTCAGATGAAGCTATGCTGAGGGAATTAAGTATGACCCTATTTGACCATAGCAAGTCCAATTAAAACTCAAAAAGATGTGCAGAATATTGAAAATGCTTTCCTTATTTCGCTTTGCTTTCTAATTTGACATGTGAGACATAGGATATCCTTTGGCAGTGGTTATTGTCCACTATATCACACTAAGACAGCTTTTATATCAAAAGATATCACAACATATACGCAGTATTTGTTTGCATCTGAATGTTTTTTGTCTCCGTGCATCTGATTCAAAGCTTGCTGATGTTTGTGGAAAGAGTATCATAAATACAGACTAAAAAAAGATGAAAAATTGTGAAAAAATAAAGAAGAAAATTTAATTATCTCCTGACATTTTCTTCCAAATCCAGATTTTCAGAGCTGGCATAGCTAAGAAAACATAACTGTAATAAAAAGGACAATTCACATTCAATAAAGGAGTAATTGCAACTGCTGTATCATCAGAAAATCCAAATCAACATCTGTTTTCGTTCCACTGTGAAGTATATTTTTTGTAATACCTCTCATCAGAAAAAAAGGTTCTTGTTGCTTTGTTTCCATGCAATAAAATCACATTCACCATTTTTTTGTCAGCTTTTTTCTGAATGAAGGAAAACCCAAGGAAGTTGGAAACTAAATATAACAAAATAAAAGAAGGGCCAGCATTTGGTTTTAATAACAAACTCTCTGGGATGAGAGAGTTTTTTCTTAGAAAAGAGAAATATTTGGGGAAATAGAGCTATTGTGATGAACATTTTCTAACCAGTTAGGAGATAAAGATTTTATAATAGATTTGGGAGTTTTTAACTTTGTCTTACTACTGGTGAGGCAATTGTGAACAGCAAATCAATAGTAAATAGCAAATAGCAATAAAAATTTCCCAATAATATCCATGTCTGAGAAAGACATGAGAATGCTCAGTAGAGATGCTGACACTAGCACTGTCCAGGACATCCCAAGGAGAGACAGTGCATCATCAGCCCTCACCAGCACACCTGGGAAGAGAGCAAAACAGATGCGTTGTCACCCGCTGGCTACCCAAGCCTGCTCTGAGTTCTCTGCAAAGACCTGGCTTATAAAAACTTGCTAATGGAGTGTCTCTTTGATCCAGCCAGTCCCATCTCCTGCTTCTAGATGAACAAACACTGGGTCTGATCTCATTTCACAAAACTTATCTAGAGAAATTGCAAGACATGTGAAAAAAAGCATTCCAGCAAAGGCTGCCTGCAATGCATTTGCTTAGAGAGCTGAGTCTTCTTTGAAGCCTTCTCAAATCATTGAAGGAAGCTCCTGCCAATGAAGAAATTGCTGCATCATACTGTCTGACGCATATTATGTCAGAAGCTACATTAAAAGACTGCAGTCATTCTTCTATGAAATAAATATTTCTCATCTGCAGCCTGCTCAGCTCTTTCCTAAACTGGCCAGGAGGATTAAACAGCAGGATTTCTGCCTTGTTCCAGATGTGCAAATGCCCACTGTACCATGCATTGGCAATGTCCTAGTATGTCTACTATGTGTCAGTAAAGTGTGGGTCTGAGCCCATTCTTTAGGATTCACTTTTCCACCCACCATATTGTGCACTGTCAGGTCTGCCCTAAAAAGAAAGTCTTTCTTTTTCCCTTTTAGAAAAGGCTAGGATCATTACGAAATTGTCCACAAAGTTTCTCCATTAGCCTGCTCTGGACACTTTGCGTTTGAAGCATGTCTGGGCTGGAATCACCAACGTGGAAGAAAGCAGAGGCTCACAGGACCTCGTGGGGGCAAGCCTGCTCCCAACCCAGTCATGTCCTTATGGAAAGGATAGAACCCCTGCAGCATTGACAACTCCATGTCACAGGTGAGGCTTAAGCCTGAAGGCCCCACTCAATTCCCTCTGTGCTGTTCCAGGTAGATAAAGAGTTATTCTGCCTTACCATCTTGCTTTAGGGTAAAGTCCCCGCAAATATGCTGTGGTGGCCACCACAGACATCAGGTGCCTGTAGATCTGTGTGCTGTCAAGTCCCAGCTAAGTGAAACTACCTAGGATATCTGCCAAGGTGCCTGAGCATCTACAGCAGAAGTGCCCTGTCCTTCAGGCAATGACCAGTTTTAGGAATAACCAAGCTAGGTGCAGCCTGCGTGTACCAGCTTCAGGCCGCTGCAACTACAGAGTTAGCAATGTCCAAGCTAGCTGTTTAGAGCCTGACCTGGGATGGCTGATGTGAGTTGTAGGCAGGTCTTCTCCCCAGTCTCCCCAGTGCTGAGGCACTTGTGTAGACCAAGAGACCTCATCCCCAGTGATACAGGCTCCACGTATAAAGAGCTCCTTATGTGATCCAGACCAAACCTCTGCCCCATACAGCTGCATTCCATCATGAAGGAGATACACTTGGGCTTAAACCTACATGGGGAGGGGCATTGGAACTTTTCTAACTCGTGTTTCAGAAAGCTTCTTACAAAAGTTTATACTTTAATGGCTGCTGAATTATTTTATTTTTAAACTCTAAAAGTGGCCATGCTACGTCTACACAGATGTCTATGGCTGCCTCAGTCTTGACAGGGATGAATGCCTCAGCTTGCCTGCCTGAAACTGAAGAAGGAGGGTTTCCTTCATGCAAGGCCCTCAAAATTGCACACTTCCTTTGCAGCATGTCAAACACCTGGGGACAGACACAGCCCTGATGTGGATGGGATAGTAATGCAGTTGCATCGCTTCCTCATACATTATACATAATAGATCCTATATGTCCCACACAATCACATGTGGGGTGTGTAACGGGGCCAAAAAGTAATATGGGACTGCACTAGGATGAGAGGTGTCTCATCAACACTTCTGATCCCAGCATAGAAAGACAGAATACAGATGCTGTAGGGGGAAAGAAAAGAGCCCTTCTTCACCTTTCCCAATAGTAAACCTGTATCTATCTAGCACACGTAACAGAAAGGCTAGCATTTCAGATAGCAGTGTTACGTTGTACGCCTACTATTTAAATATACAGCATCCCAGAGCAGTTTACCTCCCCAGTCTTCTGAAGCAATGTAAGATGCAACACACCGTTACCTAGTGAAAACAACCAGGAGCATACCGGAGTCACTACAGCAGACTGCAGTTCTTGTGACAACACATTATTACAGAACACCAAAGCGAGGTCTTAAGTAAGTCTGAAAAAAAGCATAGAAGCAAAACTACGTTTCTGTGGTGTGCTCCCTCCATCGTGTTTCTTAGCTGGAAGTTAAATGCCTGTCTAACAAGAGTTAGGCCAGAATGCTGCTGAAAGCTAATGAAAGATGGTAGATATGGAGAGGTCAGTAGAGTGTATTTAACCATCTTGTTTTGTCACCACTCTTCCCTTTGAATGGTGAGGCTTTGTTTCAAGTGTTGTAAGTCTGACTTAGGCATTTATTGTCTTTTCTTTTGCTGTTTCCACAGTTTTTCTTTGTTTTGTAAGGAAATCTGCCTACCCGCCCCTGCTGTGTCCCTTTCTGCTTACCTGTTTGAGTTGGTGACTCAGGGCAAATTGTCTACATGGATCTGCAAACCTCTCAAGGCACAAGAATCACAGGTGGTCTGGGGAGGCAACCTTCTACAGACTCAACAATTTCTAAAAGACCAAAAAACACCTTACACCAAAGTTTTGTGGTCTGTGTTAAAATCTGTACATCGATATTTTGCAAAGGCCTTTCTGACAGAGTAAATACTGGGATTCCCACCCCTACAGTGAACATACTAGGTGTGCATGACTTGAGTCACAGTTCCCATAAAATTAGCTTCAAGCAGTAATTTCTAATTATAATAACTAATGTCTCAGAATTTTGCAGGCAGGCAAGGACTCAGTCTGGGATGCTGAACATCTTACAGGTGCATTAATTTACCACAGCAGAGACCTGTCAAATCTTTGGAGACAAGCAGTGGGGGTATTGGCCCTCTTTAATTCCCCAGTCTGCCACAGACTCCTGTGTGGAAAACCACTAAGTTACATCATTTAGGCTGTATCACTTCTAGAAGTGCTTACCACTGCATGAACATCAATGTGTTTCATCAGTATAAGGCCAAATGCGTCAGCTTTTTGTACTTAAACTAAAATTGACACTCTGTGAAATAGCTGCAGTTATGTTTCTGCTAGTTCAGCACTCTCAGTCACGTATCCCACCCCTTGAGAGTAGCAGGAGTCTACAGGGTCCCACTGAGCCTCATTAGATAACAGCTTAAAACTGTTGCCAGAGCCATCCATACTGCTGAAATCCAAACTGATACAGAATGATCTAGATCCTCTGCTCTTGATGGCTGCCAAATCCCACCTTCCTGTGTTCTGATAGGAGAAAGGTAAACATAATATCTAAATGGGACACTGATTGTGGGTGTTTTGAATACAGCCCACACTTTTCTCCTGTGACTGCTTCAAGCATCACTAAGTCCCTGGGAACCCTCTGCAACATAGGTACCAAAGGATGTATCCAAACCTTTCACTCAGAACAGCCTCCAGACATCCTCCATGCCCTTCCCAAACCCCTGGGAGTATTGTAGGGCAATGAGAGTTGTGAGCTGCTCATGATGCCGTCAAAGTCAAGCAACAGAGTACCACAGATAGGAAGTCCCCTTGAAAGGAGGTCTCCAATTATTAAAGAAAAAATACATTGTAATTTCTTTGTTCCATGACTTTGGGGGTGGGGACACTCCATAATACAAATGAGTGGTGGGGAGTGAAGGCTTATCTTTCCAAATACTTTTACAAATGATACCATTTAAATTCTCCCTGAAAGAGGGGAGCATGGGGAAGGAGAGGTGAAACCAAACAGACTTTCTATCACAGATTACGGTCAACGGGAAAGTGCAATGTTAGCTACAAATAGAAAAGGGATCTGCCCCTTTTCCGACAGCTAAGTTTACCTTTAGCAGAGGAAATTGATTGAACTCATGATGTCCAGGTGGTGCTAGCAGATGATCCTTGCTGGAAGGTACTTAAAAAAAAGCAGAAGTGTCTGGCATTTTGGCATTTTGTTCTGGAAGAAATCTTTTCTGCCCCACAGGAAGCAGTTGGATTAACCTTGCATACCCAGGCAAGGGAGACAGCAAAAGGACTCATTCCTGTGCACTCACACCAATCTTCATGATGCAGCTCTGTTTTTTTGTTTTGTTTTGTGTTGGTTTTATAAAAGAGATAAAATTGTTTCTGGGCTTAAGACCCCCACTGTCATTCCAGATGCCAGGTGGAGTACTGAGAGAAACTTTGAAAAGGAGATATAGCTCTAATTGGAAAGTCAAAGTTATAGTATGATCCCAGGGCCAGTGAACTAGGTGTGCAGTGCTGGTCTTGCACAATGGGGAGGTTGGGATGACGCCTGAAAGCCTAGACTGTGGCTTGGACAAGGACTGCTGAGCTGGCTGGGGAATTTCTGCAGGAACATCTTAGCTCTGTGTTATGCCACACAGACATAGTAGGAACATGTGTGCTTTCTACAAAACAGGCCAGCACCAGCAGGGACTAGATGAGTTACTGTGCCTTGTCTTGGGCACTACACAATTCCTTGAGCAACATCTCTTTGAGGAGGTCAGTGTGGCTCTTCAGAAGTCAAGAACACATGGCTTAGAAAGCAAGAGTGAAAGGACCAGGGCTGTTTATCTTACAGGCAGTGCACAGAAATAAGCTTCATCTAGATAAACTTTCCTGCATGAAAAAAGAGACTATGATGGTCTCCTGAGACAAAAGGAACAAGCAGTGATTTTAACTTGCGGCAATGTTAAACTACACATTAAGAGGAGGATTTCATGATGTCTCCATTGGAGGAAGTCATTAAGAATAGTCTAGACAGCATCTGTGGAAAGTGGAATAGGTACAACTGAAGTCAAGAAGATAGAGCAGAAGATAGATAGATGAGATGACCTTGTGAGTGCTTTCTAACCTTATTTTTGGCAACACTTTGATCACAATCATCTGAAATCCAGGAGCAGATGAGAGATGTGCTCCAAACAGGCTGTTTGTCTGTGTTACCACTGTGACAGTCTCTTTGAAATGCTGATGCTCTTTTCTAGTGCTCTCTTACCTAAAGAAACAACAGACAGTCCTCACTGTCTGTCCTCATGATTCATTTCAGATGAACAAAATTCCAGATGTGTCTTCTCAGAAAAAACAATCTGAAGGGTGTAAAAGCAATTTATACATAGATTAATCACATTGAACTAATTATTTGCACAGAGATTCTCACAAATACTTACACCCACTTATCTTCATTCACTTCCAGAACAAAGTAGTTCCCCCAGAACTTGCTGATACTCAGGATTTATTTGGGAAACTATTTCAGTAAAACCGTTATGGCCTAACTGACTGCCAGAGTCTTGTAAGGCCTTTGGCTTCTAATGTGTTTCAATACTTGAAGCCCACTAAATCAATGGATAGACAATATCCAAAGTCCTTTGGTATCCACAAGGGTCACCTTTAAAAAAAATACATGTACCACTGGCAAAAGATACCTCCCAGGTCATTATTTTGTTACCTATGGAGAATCTTTTAGATTAAGGCAAAGATTTTCTGACTGTTTTCATGAAACAGTTTACATGTTTAACCAGTTTACCTGTTTAATCTCAAACTTCATCTCACCCTACCTCAAGGGTTTGACTTCATCCCAAAGGCATTTACTGGGTATAAGAAATGGGTAATCTGTAAGTATGTGTATCACAAAGCTGCATTTGATTCACAGACTTATACAGCTGTCATGCATGACCAAGGCAACAAATATGTTCTTTCAGAAGAAGCATTTCTGGTATCCAGACAGCTGCTACCCAGGCAGAATTTGCTGAAACCAGTCAGGGAATCACCTGATAAAGGTATCTGGCATCTGTGAAAAGATGGGGTTCTCCAGCCAGTTCCCTGTAAATTGGACTAGAGAGAATAAAGGATGAATGAGTCCCATATTTTGTTCATGATCTGGGGAGATGACATGGTGAAAGAGAAGTCCTGGACAGAGAAAGGTCAGGAGCACTGAGAAAACAAGGACAGGGAACTATATGTGGTGTTTTAACTTTGCCTACAGCTGAGTGTTAGTGCTTTCTGAAAAAAAAAGCGGTTGAGTGACTGACTGTGCTGGGAGATCTTTACTAGCAAAGTAGGTCCAATTGCTCACAGCTATTGTGGTTCCCTGAAGTGTGGGCTCATAAAGCTCAAGTGGGAAAAGCTGTGCTTGATCTACTGCCCATACTAAAAGATAACACTGCCCTAAAATTATAGTGCAGCTGATGGTGAGTGAGATCCCATATCTGGGAGAAGAGAGGAAATCTGCTCAGAGAATGTGAAACAGTCTGGGGTGGGGGGAGGGAGCTTGTGCTATAACAAGCCACATTTACAGATCTAGCAGATTGCTGTGCAAATCTAGCAGCTGAGATTACAAAAAATTGCAGGATTACCAGGGACTGTGGTATTTTCAAGCAGGTACTTTGAAAGTTCTTCTGCCATGCAAATGCAAGGTAACAAGTGGCAAGGAAAATGTAAGGAAATGCTTAAAACAGTCAAGGAGGAACAATGAAGTAGATCACAGAGAGTATATCTGATAGAAGGTGGTAAGGAGTAAATTAGTGCACTGACTTGTGCAAAATGGTACCGTCTGTGTCTTTAGAACTGCCATACCATGCTGTCTTGTTCTATGCCACTCTTCGGCAGGAGCAATAACTACATGATGCATTCATTTTTATACCTCCTCTTGAATGCTTTTTAAGCTCTGTGTACCTCGTCTCCTGCTCTGTTCCTCTGAAAAAACTCTTTCTGTTGGCTGTTCTCCTCTTCTGTCAAATTTGATCCTTTCTGCTCTCTCCATAAGGAACTTCTTTGCTGGGCCTTGCTTTCACTTAGGTCCTCTCTGGAAAGTCTTCAGTGTGATAAATGATCCAAAAGAAGTCCCAGATTCCTCATCTCCTTCTCCAAGTTTGTTGGACATTCCTAACCATGGAATAAAGCAAGTGTTTTCAATAAATATTAACTTCCAAAAGCAGTGTACGCTGACGACCTTGCAGGACTGAGCTGCTGGGAAATGAAAGCACAATAAATCACCATATTGCCTTCTTCTAGTAGCTCTTCCTCTCTCTAGAAATGGGTAGAGAAAGATAATTACATATTGGTTCTTTCCAGAACGTGATCAAAAATGATTAGAACATAAGTTGTAGGCTAAATCCTGGAGCTCACACCCTTGTTTCTTTTCACCTTCCTTGTTTCTTGTCATTTACCTGAAAGCACTTGAGCAAGTCCCTTTGAATTTTAATTTGTACACCCATAACTTGAGGATAAAAGAACTCCCCTATGATGAATGGGTATGATAACCAGACAAACTGCTGTAAGACTGCCCAAGTGCTCTGAAAAGTGTTAGATGAGAAGAAATACCCAAAAGATAGGCTCATATTACACAATTGTTACATATTTTTTGATTGATCCAATGCATTGGTTTAGAAATGCTTGAATGAAGTTCAAATAGATTATGAAAAGCTGCAGAAGTGCAAAGTCCTTGTGACTTAGAGCTTGCTAAGACCATTGTTTGCTATGATCTAGACGTATGAAACAACCCAGTAGCTCCCAATAGCAGCAACAGAGCCACCAGTGTGGTTAACATTCAATATATTCTTTTCTCACACTATCCAGGGACAGATGTAGCTGAGCCTTCTGCCACTTTCAGCCAGGCTGAGGAGAACATCTCCTACCTTGCCTGAAGGTAATAAAGTTTGACTGGGCTGGGAAAACTGAACCTATGTTATTTCTGGTGCCCTCTCCCCATCCCTGCTCTCTTTATCCCCACTTTGCTTTACTTACTAGCAAATTCCTCACCTTGGACTTTCTCTTTGCTGGTGTAGTTACATTCCTCTTTACCCTTCCACCTTCTCTTCCTCAGTAACTCTGCAAGTCTCAATCCTCATGCTTTCCCAGTCTCACCCATGTGCTTCTCCTACTTCTTCTGGGCAGAAATTCAGAGTAAGCCATTGTGCAACACAAGCAACACAAGATATGTATTTCATACTGGCACTTGCGCACTGCATGTCACCCTCATCCCATAAATAAGAGTCATGTGCCCCTACATGCCCCAGTTGACAGTGGGCTGAAATACCTTGACATATCTGTCATGAGAGAGTCTGAAGAGCCATGAGGAACAGAGGCCTTGAGATAGACCGTTTATTGTGAAAGGAGCATATTTCTCCAATGTCCCAGAGAAGTCTCTAGGACCCATAAACACCTCTGCTCTTTACCTCCAGTAATGTGGCATAGACAGCAGTTATCAGTCATAGAAGTAATGTGTGTCCCTGGGACTTGAAGCTATTCTCCCCAGATGTAAATACACATTGCTAGTGCTCCTTCCTAATCTGTTTTTTCCATATCAAAAATGCTTTGACTTTCTACCTCATTTCACTTTTGATGCAAACCACTCTGAAAGGATGCGATGGATGTAATGGATTAAACTCCACACTGGCAATACTGCTCTGGTTGCTGTCTCTCTGAGCTTGAACACAGCTGTGGCAGAAGCCTTGCCCTGACATGCAGCATGTATGCACAGCAAGCTACACTGTGCCTGCACAGCTCACCTCTCAGTCTGGACAGAACTCTGGCAAATTGGAAGTCAAAAGTCTGGTATAGATCTCTTTGACTGAAGACTATCTTGAAGATTCAGCTGTGTGTTTTTGAAAGCAAAGGCAGCATTTCTTGGATATCTGGAACATCATGTCATATCTTCCATCTAATGTTCTCACATTCAGGAGAAGTGGTTTGTTTTGTGAGGTTTTTTTTTTCAAAAAGCAACAGCAAAATGCATGGTGGGATAAATCTTTATTACTTAAGCACTACCTTGTTCTCAGATAATACCCAACATCACCCATGGAGAGACACAGACTCCCAATACAAAAGGATGTCACAAAAGCATTTGTCGCTTAAGATGCATTTCTGCTTGCTACCCAGGAGACATTTAACAGGAAAAGTTGAGTACATACAGCAGCATGAAGAGGAAATATACAGTAATTCACTGCATTAAAAAAATTCAGTTAATCATATTTTTTCCCCTCTCCCAAATAATACAGAAAGAAAAACCTTTGCGCTAGAATTTCCATAGCTGTATTCATTGGTTAATATAATTAACGCTTTATTGCATCTCCAGAAAAACAGGTTACTAGATCTCCTTTGCCAGTGCATCATGCAGAGAAAACACATGTATCGTACACAAGCAGAGCACTTCACAGTTCTTGGAAGAACTTTACACCCCATGTGATCAGTAACCGCTGGGTTTCATTTCCTGATTGGGGTGTATGCAGAGCATCAGAGTACAAGGTAGGATACATATTCACTTCCTTCTGGACCTCCAGAGGGACTGGCCTATAAAAATGAAGGTTACAAGGCTGCCAGGGGGAAACTGAGTTCCTTCTGAGTTCCTTCTGTCCTGGCAGTGGTGCATGTTTCCTCAAGAATCCCTCTGCTCCAACTTGCTGGATGCATAGGGTTGCTTGGCAAATTGCTTTCAGCAAGTGTCACAGGCTCACTGTGGCCCACCAGCATCCCATCTGGAAGATGGACATCATTCCCCATGTCTGATAGGAAGGCCCCAGGAGGTGAAGAACCTTCCTACATCTGATTGACAGCTCTGTGCAATAGCAGCTTTTGTCCTGTGGCTGGTGAATAATCTTCAGTTTTGACATCTCCCTGGAGGGCTGGGTTTTGGGGGCGCCTTCCTAATCCACTATAAATGCCAATAAAAATGGGAAGCTCAGCATGAGGGACTGGTTCACCCACTCTGTCTCCCTGAGAAAAAGCAGGTTGAAAGGACTGTGTTATTTCCTCAGCTTCTCATCAATGTGTGCAGACCACTGCTATTGGCAAGCCTAGGCAGAAGACTAGCTAGTCTCCATAGCCACTTGTGATATAGAGGCTGGTACTGGGGTGACACCCTTCAGAAGCAGGTGCTACACAGATCAGCCAGCAAGTCTTTATCCTGTGACTAAATGTACCACCAGTGCCTGCCATCTTCTGTTATCAGTGAACACCTGGTTCTTGAAATGGGAAATGGCCCTCCACTGTGGACTTTAGGCTTGAGGAAGAAAATTACCATCTGAGTGTGCCTTTTAAAGTCATGATTATTAATTTTCTCTGGTCCTTTTCCAAGACAGTATCCACTCGAAAAGATACAAAGTTTTTGAGTTATCACACCTTCTTCTTCCATGACCAGACTGCAGACTTTAATTCTTTTTTACATTTGTTCTCTGCCTCCTGCTTCCATAGTGTAAGGAAGTCTTGCAATGAGAACATCTGTGATCTAACTTAAGGTACATTAAGCTTACAGTAACCTCTACACAAATATGTGTTGCAAAGATTGTGAAGCCCTTGGTTGTGATTGAAAGAAGACTGAATACACAGAACAGTTTCACTGGAATTTACAGTCAAAAAGTCCAGGCTATCTTGCCTTATGATCTCTTAGAGCCAGATGTTCCTTTTAATGGAATAGACCCAGATATAACTCACCTGTATTTCTTCAGAACTCCCCATGTCAAGTCTTTCAGGGACACCCTGATAAAAAGACAGTAGCGCATGAGTCAAGCAAGGCAAGTGTTACACCACTGAATAAAATTATTCTTTTAGAGGGAAAATGAATGAAAAAGGCATTCTGGCAGATTTTGAAACACATTTTAAAACAAATTTTGCTAGACACAGAGCCCAGTGGCCATTATTGAACAAGGGGAGTATATAAAGGTCTGTGGCATGGTTTTGAATACATCAGCTTTTCAGTTCAAGCTGAATTCTACCTTCAGCAATGTCCACTGAAAGGATAGTTGTCTGAGGGTGAGAAAAATTGAAATAAATTTACCCCTTGGATTGCTGCATAGGAGAGCTTTACCCTGCTGAAGGTAAAGCCAGATAAAACAAAAAGTAATAATCAGTGAATTAAGCTGATGCAACTGAGTAAAAGCAGAAAGAATTGGAGAGTAAGACATGGGAAATAACTAACTGGTTGTTTTAGGGCCTGTTGTGCTTCCCCTTGCTTGACTAATTGATATGAAGTTGGGTACATCAAGAGCAAAAAGAAAAGAATAATTTGTTGATGTTAACAAGTGTTCAATGCCATCAAAGATGGAAAGAATGACCAGTGACTTTTGGGGGCACAGACAAGTATAGATGGTTACATCTGCTTCACTTGTGTGCCCTGCTGGCTGCAGGCCAAAGCCATTTAAATGCATTAGCTCAGAGCTGCACATACACTGAATGTGACTATTCAGCTCATGAAAAAGAGCTGGTTTGTATCTCACCATCAGCCAGGGCAAACATAGCAAATATGTGTCTGCCTACACCGTTCGTGTAGGTGCGACTGGAAACATCACTGAGGCACTTGAAGAGAATTTATGCCTTTACAAATAGATTTTTTACACAGACACATACTTTTCTGACTTACTGTTTTCACAAAAAATGACATCTCCTCAGCTGATGCTTAGTTCTGACTGATAATATGACAATTTAGTTGAACCAAGAGTTGCCACAAAACTTTGGTATAAACATAATTGTGGTACAGTGTCTGAGAAAGCTATACATTAAAATCTATGCTCACCTTGGACCCAAATGCCCCGAATATTTTGGTGCTGGTAGCTGCATTACTTTAGAAAAAAACAGTCAGTGTACATACTTGAAAAAGACCAAGACTTGCTGAACAGAGAGAGAATCAGCTAACAGTCAGCAAAAAAGAAGAAATGTTAAATGACACCTTGCATCAGGGAATGTATTTGGCCTGGCTGAAGAACATATGTATATGAAGAGAGCACTTTGGCTACCTAATCTTCCTTCAAACAATCTCCTGCTGTTCTTTGTACATTTTCAATAACAATGAAAGTAAGGAAAAAAAATAAGGCATAGTTTGTAGGGAAAAAAAAAAAAAAAGGTAATATCTGTTACTAGAGCAACTGAAAAAGCTGGAAAAATACATCAGCTTTCAAGCACACTAGGTCTTCTTTAGCACTTGCATTATTTCCTGAAATAAACCCATGTGGCAACAGTGTTTATTTTGAGGCTGATAGCACAAAGATACATAATATTATGCTATGACATTGCATCTGAAGTACCATTCTCTGTAGACAAAAATATCAGATTTCACAGGGAAAGGGGTATTGGAGGTCAGCCTTTATCTGTAGCATATAGGTCTGGTATTGCACTGGGCAAGAACCAAACCTACACAACCCTCAAATTATCAGTGGGTTTCTATTAAAGAAGGCAGCCTAAGAATCTGTCTATATTCATCTTGGAGAGCCAGTTTTCTGAGTCAAATGACCATAAACTGCTCCAGTTGAAGATCTCAGAGGATATATTCTGTCCTGAATCACATGTTGAACGTCACCAGCAAAAGTATTCCCTTATTCCCACTGATGTTCATTACACTTTCTCCAGACTGAACTGGTACCATAAAGGGTGGAGATGAAGAGATAAACACTGCCACTGCCCTACCATTTCCAGCTGTGGTAAGAATCTGGCCACTACCATTCCCAATGGAAATAAATACTGTCTTATTTCAGTGAGTCAAAGTGCAGGAACGAGTCTGGCAAACTACCCATAGCACAGAACCTGTCCAGAGACTTGTCAAGCCAAAAGAACGGACCAAATTTCAGTGAGCCTGCATACATGAAAACTACATGCCATTGACTTCTGGCAGCTGGCAGCTGTGGCTGGACCCCTGAAAGTTCTTCTTGGTGAAATGTCTGCTCCTGTAGGACTAGTGGCTGTGCTTCATTGTACTGGGCTCGGACTTGCTTGCCAGTCTGCAGGGTGCGCTGCAGCAATGGGTTTTGTGCTTGTAACTTAGGTTGCTGGGATTGAAGTGGTGTCTGCTGAAATGGCAGTGGCAGAGGATGGACAGGCAATGTGTATTCATACTGCAAGGAAAAGAGACAATACTGTTATTAAAATGTGTAAAAAAGAGATTATCTTTCTGCTGCTAAGATGATAGCAGTATTATCCCAGCGTGAAAAATGATAGATAAGGAAAGTAATCTGCCCTGTCCTGCCTGAGATGATGCTAATACCACCACTTACATTTCTCAAAGCGCCCAGATGTCACCCAGATATTTGTCTGATCCTTCCATAATCTTTAAAATCAAGTCTAGTCCTGCAGCATGTTTTTCAGAGTACCTGGGGTACTGACAGTTAAAGCTTTGAAATGTTTGAATAGTTGTCAAGATTCTGACCAGCCCCACTTCTGTGGTTTTGCTCTGCATTTTAAGAACCACATCATCTAGACACATGATAGGAGAAAGGTGGCAAGTCACAGTAGGGGGGATATTATCTCCTATAATACTTACCTTTTTTTCATTTGTATCTGTCAACTTATTATTCAAGAGGTAATCATGCATAGTTGGAATAGGAGGATACATACCTCAGGGCTTATACTTGTCATTCCGTGTGGTCTGGCATGCTGAGGGTACATCTGCAAACAGACAGAACAGATATGAGAGTCCTTTTGAACAGGGGATAATACCCATAGACACACAGACAAAACAAGCTCAGGGAAGCCCAATATGTGGTACAGTCTAGGGTTATCATATGAACTGATATACTACCAATTTCAATATACTGTCAAGAACACTAATTTATTCTCCTGTCCTCTACATTTTCCTGATAAGACCCTGAGGTTGTGAAAGGAGCCTGGCTGCTCTCATAGCACAAACTATCCCTGGTGTACAGATTTCTTAGAGTTTATCAATCTGTCTTGGTGGCGTCACCTTTGAATGGACACACAGTTAGGGCTGTACACCTTTATGGGAGTCAGTTCCAGTAGCCAGTCTGTGGGAAATCAAGTCTGTGTTTTAAAAGAAATGAAGATTTCTACTTCATTCACTAGCTCTCATAGCACATAATCACTTGGTTTGACAGAAGGGAGCAAATCAAGGAGCTGAGGTGGAGTGATTATTAGCACCTCTTTCAGCAGCAGCTCATTATTAGGTTAGTTTGGCTGAAGTACAAAACCATGCTTTTCAGCTATGGGTAAAACCCCTCTGCCTATAGAAACCGAAATATAACTAACTGGTCTTGCCTTGCTGACCAGAACTTCGATGCTTACCATTGCAGTTATAAATTCAGTTCTCCTACCTCTATGGTTTGAAGTCAGTATTTACTGCTGGGCATGACTGATTAACACTCTTGCTCAAGACAGCAGTATGTTTGCTTACATCCTAAGAAACTGTTGGCTGTCCTGAAGGCTTCTGCTGATTTTTGAACCAGCACTCTTCAGCTGTCTTTTCCATTTTAATATATGAAGAGTGGGTACTTTTCACTGGAAATAATCCTGAAATTTGGAATTTTTCTTTCTCAGACCATTAACTGAGCTCAGATTGGCTAACCTGG